>NC_056740.1:336538442-336678442 GCF_019279795.1 Protopterus annectens | reverse complement strand
AACCCTCCTCTTTTTTCCTTTCAGAAAAACATCTTTGCCTATATAACACTATTTTACTTTTTTCCTATTTTCATACGTTTATTTCACTGATATGTCACTTTCTTGCTTTTTTCTCACGCTTATGTAAAATGTATTTACATTTTATAACAATACCTGTTTGTTAACCAAGTAGGCCCACTGAACACAAAGTCCCTTTTCAGGGGCAACAAGGAAGCAATGCCAGGTTAAAGTGAGTTGCTCAAGGTCACATAGTAGGCAAACAATGGCTGATGGAATCAAGCCCTAAACCACAGGAACTATGGCTCTCAATCTTAACCTCAGTACCAACTGCCAGACTTGCCATGTTTATTCCGATTTATTCTTCTCTCCATTTCTGCTTTTATACACTACCCACCACTGCATCCAATTTTTATAAAATGGTCTCATTGTCATATGATCTTTCCATAATATTCCTCTCTCCCCCTCTCTCTCTCTTATCATTTCTTCCTTCTTTTTAAACTCTGCAGTTGATCTATCCATCTTCCCTCCTTTATTTCTCATTCTTCCCATATCCTATCCCAAGTTCTCTATGATCTGAAAACTTTGTCATATGTACTCCCCCTCCTCTTTCACATTTCTTTCATATCTTTACTGTAAACTATATAACAATTTTAGTCTTAAAACTCCCCTATTACATGTCCATTCTTTATTCTTTTCTGCTATTAAATATATATAGTTTATTCTCTTAACATCGTAACATCCTGTGTTATTTTCCTTTTTCTTTCCTCAAGTTTAACATATCACTAACACATTTTTTAATTTCTTCTAACAACTCTCCCTCTCATAATAGTGTATGTGTAAATCACTATTAATCTTGCTCATTTTGCATTATTCTCATGTCACACATCACTACCCTTCCTGGAACTACTATTGCTACATACAGAATTCTTCTTTCTCCATTTTTATAAGAATTTCTAGTCTAGAACTCCCCCTGTATTGCCGCTATTATTTTTCTTGTTTCTTCTTTATTCATCTGGTATTCAGCAAATAAAACAAATATCTACTACCACCAAACCTCTAATATAATTTCTAATGATATTCACATTTAATACTAAAACTCTTATATCATCCTTTTCCCTGTTCTGTAAGTGTTTTACTTTCAAATCTTATTTTATTTTCCTTCTCCCAAGTCTCCTACCAAGTGATTTCACATTATCTTGTTATTGTTGTTTTCATGTCCCCACTTCTACCTCTTCTTCCTCCTAACATCCTAAAAGTGCAACGCTGTTTTCTTCCTGTATATTAATAACCTCATTCTCAACTATTTATTTTCTAATGCCACTGATGTCGACAAAAATAACAAATCACCACGTATATGAAAAATGGCCAGTGCAAAAAGCAAACTTCTTTATTTTAAAACAAAAACCACTAAAACTCCTAGCACCTCGGCTTATACAAGCCTTTACAGAGTAATGGACACAATAGAAAACACACACCTTTTATACACTTCATTAAATCAAAATAATCAAGCAATTATACAATCAATTATTAAAACAAAACCCTTTATATCACCCCCTTTACAAAAAGCACTTCCAATTAACTTCCCTATTAAGTCCCATAGGGAAAAGAGTATTGAACTTCAGAATTAAAATGGTTTCCTTTCTATGCAATTTATTTTTAAATTCTTGTAAAGACATATACTCTTCATGAATATGATTTAAAATAGTGGCTTGTAGTCCTTTTGGATCACTACCATGACACTGCTGAAAATGTGTGCAGCAACTGGATTATACTCACTACCCTTTCTTATAACCCTAACATGTTCTTTGAGCCTGAGAAACTTCTTTTTGTTTCTCCTATATAAAAATTTCCACATGGGCATTTTAGCCCATATATGACCCCTTCCACCTCACAACTATATAACTCCTCTTCCTAAAACTTAATTCCATTAATATAATCAAAACTTTTTACTACAAAATTACACCCTGTGAATCTACCACAAGAGTATGTGCCCATTTCACCCACTATAGCATTTCTTGTAATCTCAGGCATACGAAACTTTCCATGAACTAAGACATTTTTAATACTCCTACCTCTTCTGTAGGAAATAACCAGTTTTTCAGTATTCAAAAAATCCAAGGTATTATCTCTTTTGAAGATGTCCTAAAAATATTTAATTATATTAACAAACTTTTCAGAAAAAAAACATATATTTAGTAACAAAACAAAACTGATTCCTGCATATTGTTACTTTTTGCTACATCGCCCTTTTCTTTTTCTATTTCCCTTAAGGGTACTTCCATATTTTGATTACATATAGTGACTTTCCTCACCCCTTCCAAAATAGCTTGTCTTTCATATATCCTGTTTTCAAACATTTTAATACTTCTTTCTATCTCCTTATGCTTTCCATTCCTATCATTGCAAAGCCTGGATACTCTCAATAATTCCCCATAAGGTATCGATTTCATAGTACGTGGCGGATGGCAACTTTCCCCATGTAACATATGATCTTGATTTGAAAATTTTCTATAAATTCTTGTTTTTATTACTCCATTACACATACCCTCCAGACTTGCATCTAAATAGTTCACTTTATTTCCTTTC
Source organism: Protopterus annectens (assembly GCF_019279795.1). Classification (NCBI taxonomy): domain Eukaryota; kingdom Metazoa; phylum Chordata; order Ceratodontiformes; family Protopteridae; genus Protopterus; species Protopterus annectens. The sequence continues at coordinate 336,675,856 of NC_056740.1, read as the reverse complement.
TGCATGTCATCAAAACCTATCCCAAAACTATTACTTATTTATTTCAATAAAATCAAATACATATTCAAATCATCTATAAATCTGAAATATTTAACAACATATTTAAAAAAAATATCATACACACACACACATATATATATATATATATATATATATACATATATATATATATATATATATATATATACACAAACTTTCAAAGAGGTCCATAAACAAGTTTGCATACATGGGGGCAAAAGCCAACCCCATGGCTGTCCCTTGCACTTGTTTATACAATTCCCCATTGAATTCAAACATGTTACTGGTCGAACAAAACAGTACCAAATCTATAATGTAATAAGTATCAGGTTTGTCTCCCAAGAAATGTAAGACAGCTTCCAACCCAATGTTATGCTGAATACTGGTGTACAACTTCACAACATCTATTACCACAAAATACATATCTTCCATCCACCATACGTCTTTGATTTTACCAATAAAATCAAATATATCCCTAGCATAAGAAGGCAGTTCCACTACCTTCCTATACAAAAACTGATGCAGAAAACAGGAAATATTATGTGCAAAATAGTCGCAAGCAGATACTATGGGACAATCCGGTAGGTCATACAAATTTTGGGGTATTTTAGGTACACAATAAAAATAGGCCATAGAACAATTCTTTGCACTAAATTTGCTTTCTACATCTTTATAGTCAAAATATTTCAAACTCAAACCTTTATTTGAAAGTTCCTTATATTCCACAATAGCCTTATTATAATCTTCCACTTCTATTTTAGCATAATTTTTTCTATCATTTAAATGTGCATAACACATCTTAAGATATTGGTAGCAATTCATAATCACTAATTTCCCCCCTTTATTGGCTGGCTTGAATACCAAATCTTTTCTACTACTCAATTTATTTAATGTTAACCATTCTTCTTTATTTAGACTGCATTTCATATACTTTCTATTTTTAATAAACATATGGTATTCTTTCTCTACACTATAATTCAACATTGATGAAAATTGTTGTATAATACCATTTTTAAAGGGGGGAATAAAATCACTTTTGTAACTTACATCTTCCGTGTCAAGTTTATAATATGCATTAGGAAGTATTTCTGAATTACAAGAAGAGAAACTATCCTCACTAGAATCAGCCATATCACAATCATCATACTCATAACATTTACAATTTTCCAGTACTCTAAAAGATGTAATTTACGTACAAATCTAAAAATGTCACCTTTCAATTCATACAGTCTTTGTAGTGCTGTAGGTATAAACTTTAAACCTTTATTTAACACAGCAATATCCACTACATTTAAACCATAACCTGATAATACATAATCACTTACATCAATAACCACAGTTTGTCTAATAAAATCAGTCCCATTTACCTCATTTTGTGGACCGAGGATGGGTAAAGGCGTCCTTGTACTGTTCATATCCATTCCGCATTCTTTTTCACCCTCCTTCTCGTGTATCCTGTCTGCCACAAAACTTTTGTTGTAAATATTGTTCATTACCCGCTCTAGGAAGTTGCGGATACTCTCCCTCACTTTCATATTCTGTTGAAGAAGCTGTACTTTCTGCCAAAGTATCTGCTGTTGATTGACATCTTCCTTCTTCCTGCTTCTCTTCAAAACGTACATGCTGACGTCTTGGCTACTGGTTGGATGAAGTAATAAATGCTCAATTAAGTTCATAATCTTTTAAGTCTCTAGTCAATGTTGATGTTTTCTTTTTTACTAGTTCCTGTTCATATGTAATTAGTTTGTCATTTACACCTCTCAAGAACTGTTCCAACACATTATTATCCATTTTTTGCAAAATGTCTCTACACAGCGTTTTGGTTTCTTCCTTAGCTTTTTCCCTTTTACACATATCTCGCTCTACTAGGATGTGTACCCATTCTAAAGTACATTTATGGGCTGCTGCAACCCAGCAAGCTTGAAGCTGTTTGTCCAATGGGTCAGATAAATCAAAGGGAGTACAGGGATTTTTTATGGACCGTAAACCCCTGGGTGTGATGTTACATTCTAAGACTTTGCAAATTATAGAATAGAGAGGTCTCTTTAAAAATTAACTTTTCCGTTTTGTCCAACAATGTCTGTACCTCCGATGTTACTAATCCACCATAACTTCTATCAACCGTAATAAATGGATTAACAGAACTTCTCCTTTCCTCTTTCCATTTGTTGAAGACACTCAGCATAATATCATGCCAATTAGGCTGCTCACCATCTCGATCCAAAGCATCTGCAGAACTACCATTACTTGGTTGAACCAAGAAATTTCTATACTCCTTTGTGAAGATTCCGTTGTTGTTTCACAAAATAAACGTGGTAAAGATGCAAATGAGTCATTGGCCATTGGAAACCGTATAATGCCACTGATGTTAACAAAAATAACAAACCACCACATACATGAAAAATGGACAGTGCAAAAATGAACTTCTTTATTTTAAAACAAAAACCAATAAAACTCCTAGCACCTCGGCTTGTACAAGCCTTTACAAAGTAATGGACACAATAGAAAACACACACCCTTTATGCACTTCATTAAATCAAAATAAACAAACAATTAAACAATCAATTATTAAAACAAAAAAAGAAGTTATGTACTCACCATAATGTTCCATCTGAGTAGTTGTGCTTCATTTGTCTTCAACCTGTGGGAATATGGATTCGTATCGGATCTGAGCCGGCAACTATTGCTAGCATCAGCTCCGAGCTCCAGACTCCTCCCCTTACCCATAATACACCTCCACTGCCTTCCATCCCCAGATCGAGTTTGCTGAACTTATACTGAGAACCCGACCTGATAAATATACTTGTGACCTATACTGCAGCCCATAGGCTGATCATGCGCCAAGGTCCAGGGGAAGTAGGAAGGGACGGTTGAAGACAAATGAAGTACAGCTACTCAGATGGAACATTATGGTGAGTACCTAACTTCTTTATCTGAAGTAGTTTACTTCATTTGGTCTTCAACCTGTGGGACAGAGTCCCCAGCTACTAAACTCCTGGGAGGCCCTCATGGAAGGATAATATTCCGGAGCACTGCGGAACCAAAGGATGCTCTCCTTCTGGAAGTCAAATCCAATTTGTAATGAGAAATAAATGTATGAGATGAGGACCAAGTAGCTCAGAACAAATGTCATCCAAAGACACTCTAGACCAAAAAGCTGCAGAAGTAGCCATGGACCTAGTGGAATAAGCTTTCACCTGACCTGGAGGAGACTTGCCTCTGTCCTTATAGACCTGTAGGATGCATAAAGAAATCCATCTAGCTATAGTGACCTTGGAGATTGTTTCCTTCTATAAACCCTTTTTGGGGAAACCTAACAATTGATCAGATTTACAGACATTTTTTGTCCTGTGTAAACAGAATCGTAACCGTCTATGAACATCCAACATGTGGAGTTTGTATTCCATCTTGTTCGTAAAATTGTGAAAAAATACAGGCAAATTAATAGTCTGATACTGACTGGTGATGCCACCTTAGGAAGAAAGGATGGATTGGTTCGAAGGGAAACTCTGTCTTTCTGAAAAATCATGTACGTAAGTTTGATGGACAAGGCCTGTAATTCTGAAACCCTTCTAGCAGAGGTAATAGCCACCAGAAAATCTGTTTTCCACGATAAAAATTTTAGATCTGCAGTTGCGGCAGGTTTGAAAAGCAGAGCAACCAAAGCTTGAAGAACCATAGTAAGGTCCCATGGGGGAACAGGATCTTTGACCGGGGGGGGTGTAACAAAAAGGTGCCTTTGATAAAGGCTTTACACAGTCTGGAAGATGTTAAAGAGGCAGAATTCTCGCCCACATGAAAATAAGAAATGGCAGCCAACTGCACTTTGACAGTAGAAGAACTAGCTCTGCGCTGGAAAATATCAGCTAGAAAATCAAGAATAGCAGAAATAGGGTCTGTACAAGAGTCTAAACTCCTTTGAGAGGCCCAGAAAGAAAAAACGTTTCCACTTGCTGTAATAAACCTTTCTAGTCGAAGATTTATGAGCAGCTACCACAATAGATCTAAATGAAGAGGATAGTCTGGGAGTCCTAGCAATTATGGGAACTTGAGCAGCCAAGCCATGAGCTTCAGGCTGTCTAGACTCGGACGAGGCACCCCCGATGGGTGTGAAATTAAATCCGGAATGGGATCTAGGATCCAAGGTGGAGCAAGAAGATGAGACCAAAGGAATGGAAACCATACCTGGCGAGGCCAGAATGAGGCAATGAGGATCACCTTGCTCCCCTGTCGACAAGCTTTCTGCAGAAACCTTGGAATGAGAGGTACTGGTGGGCAAGCATACAGAAGACTGGGAGGCCAAGCATGAACTAGAGCATCTCTGGGGGACTCCCCCGGCAGGGGGTACAGAGCGAAAAACTTGCTGCACTTCGCGTTGAAAGGAGATGCGAAGAGACTGCAGCAAGGTTGAACTCACTCGGCTGAAGATCTGTTCCGCTACTGACAGATTCAGAGATCACTCGTAAGGCATTAGAATGGTCCAACTTAGCCTGTCCGCTAGAATGTTGGACCATCCCAGAATGTGCGCTGCGATTAGGAAAGTGACCAGTGGAAATCGCCCATTCCCACACTCTCATGGCCTCACGACAAAGGGGGCAAGATATGGTCCCTCCCTGTTTGTTGATATACCAAACTACTGACATGTTGTCTGAATGGCAATCATCCCCAGAGGAAGAAAGGCATGAAGGGCCTGCAACGCTAGAAGGAACGCCCTCATCTCTAGGACACTGATATGCAAGCTGGTCTCTATGGGGGACCACAGGCCTTGGACTGTCCTGCCTGAACAATGCCCCCCCACCTGAGTTGGGAGGCATCCATGGTCACTGTGGTTTGGGCCAGGGCTGGAACAAAGGGTCGTCCCTTTGAAATGTCTGGAGAGCTCATCCACCATATGAGGGACGACCGACAAACTCGACTTAGTTGGATAGGATAAGTCAATGGCAGTTCCAACAGGGACCATTGAACCGCTAGAGTCCACTGAAGAATCCGCATGTGTAACCGAGCACACGGAAGAAGAGTTATGGTTGCCGCCATCGAGCCTAGGGTCTCAACACTGATTCCGTCATTGGAAAATGAGAACAGTAGATCAGGGAGACATGCATCTTCAGGTTTTGAACTCTCCCCGAGGTCAGGAATATTTTGCACTGAAGAGTATCTATCCTGGCACCAATGTAGTCTATCACCTGTACAGGATCCAGGAGAGATTTGTATGTGTTGATTGTGATGCCCAGACTCAGGGCAAGTGTCAAGAAGTAATCCCTGGTTTGAGAAAGTAGACGCCTGGTGGGAGCAGTGAGGAGCCAATCGTCCAGGTACAGATAGACCTGAATCCCCTGAAGCCTCAGGTGAGCTGCTACAACCACAATCACTTTGGTAAACACCCTGGGGGCTGTGGTGAGACCAAAGGGTAGGGCTCGAAATTGGTAATGACTGACTCCTACCCAGAAGCGGAGGAACCTCCTGGAGCATCTGTGCATTTCTATGTGATAGTAAGCATCCTGGAGGTCTAACGAGCACATCCAGTCACTCTCTTGCAGGTACGGCATGACTGACTGTAGTGTGACTATCCAGACCTTCTCTTTGGCAATGGACAGGTTCAAGGTAGAGGGTCCAGAATGGGCCTTAAGTCCCTCATTTTCTTTGGCACCAAAAAGAACCTGGAATAGAAGCCCGATCTGGACTGATCTGAGGGAAGGCTCATTTTACTAGCAGCTTGGAAATTTCCTGTGCGTGGGTGGTACACCCGGGAGGTGTCTGGGAGATATGGGGGAACCCACAAAGGGGATAGACTATCCTCTGGATATGATCTGAAGTAACCAGCAGTCCGTTGTTATGAGCTCCCATGTCGCTGGGTGCAAGGACAATTGTCCCCTGACTGCCTCCAGAGTAAAGCAGTTGGGCAACCCCTCATGGTTGCTGCCCGGGTCTATCCAAGAAAGTTTCTCGGGACCCGAAGTTCCACGGACCCCCTCTGGGCCGGCGTCCATTCTGTGCCCCTCTGCCTCTGGGGGAAGAAGAGCCCTGAGTGTTCCGGGAATAATGAGACTTCCGGAACCACATCTTCTTTTGCCCTCTCTGGTTCCGAGAAAAAGACCTTTGAGGGTTAGAGAAGCAAATCCCGATAGCAGACAGTGTCTTCCCGTCCTTCTCACTCTGAGCTAATGTCTCCTTGACGGTCTTACTGAAGAGTGTAGAACTGTCATAAGGGGCATTGGCAAACGATGCCTTGAAGGGTTCGGAAAACTGACATAACCTGAGCCAGGCATTACGCCTCAAGGACATGCCGGACCCAGCCGCCCTAGCCGCTCCTTCTGTAGCATGGGAGAGGAGTTACATGGACGTATTAGATACCGCTTTTAGAGTGGCCATCCTCGCGGAGAACGAAGCCTTGTCCTCCTACGACATGGGCTTGGGGGGAGATTCCTCCAGCTTCTTTACCAGGTCATGTTGGAGTCTAGTGACATGGACCAAGTAATTCAGCACCCAGATCGAAAAGGTAGCTGAAGCATGCTCCCACTTCCCTAAGCAGTCCATCATCCGTGACTCCCAGTCAGGAGGGTGGACCGAGAAACGCTCCTGGCCAAGTTGCTTCTTAGTGGCTGCTGCTACCACCATGACGTCCACGGAGGAGCCCTTATTCCAGGATGGCCTATCAATGGGGGGGGGGCTTAAAATTTTATCGGGTCACTTGGGGATAGGCTCCATGGTGTCCGTTTTCTTCCATGCCTGCGAGGTGATGATATCCACCAAAGGATCCATGGGCGGGGACCCCCAAAAGTAGACAGGCCCATGCAGAAAGCCTCCAGGAACACAGACTCATCAGAAGAGGATTTGGGGGCAGACCAACCTCCCCACTGGCGCAGGACCTCCGTGATGTCTCCAAAGGAGACATCCTCAGAAGGTGATCTTGGGAACCCTCTCCATCATCTAAATCCATGTCCTCGGTGAGGGACTTGGGGGAGTCCAAGTGCCTTCTCTTGTATGTATGCTTGCGAGGCACATCTCCGGTGGGGCTCTCCGGGGGGGGGGCTCGCAAGCCATTTGTTCCTCGTGGGGAACCATCTGGGACTCTTTGAGCGTAGGCTGTCCCTCTGGTAAGACAATGGGAACCGTAGACAGAGTCAAGGGGGTCTGGGAGAAGTCCAAGTGGGTGGTCATGGATCTTGCTCCGACGGAGAGGACTCTTTCTACCACATCGAACGCCAAGGGAGAGCAAACCTCCTGGGAAACTAATAAGGAGGCCGGTCTCCCAGGGTCCGACGCGATAATCAGAGCCGGGCCCGAGGTGGATGGAGCTCCGAGGGAGGGACCTGACCCGGCAAAGTCGGAGCCAATGCAAAAGTTTCCATCCCCTCAGATCCGACACCCAAGTTCCGGCTCCGATCCAAGCTGGACAGATACAAAATGTTCCAGGCAGCTATCATCGTCAAGAAGACAAGTACCATTGGTGCCAACCCCCTGACCAAAGCCAACCTCGGATCCGAGTACTCCGAAGCCGAAGGCCGGATCAGAGAAGTAGAAATGGGTGGAAAGAAAAGAAGCGAGCCCCCCCCCCAGAGGGAGTGGGGGCTGGCAAGACCCTCATCTGGATCTGTGTACGGATAAAATGCCTCATCATCTTATCCAGATCCATATCCAACAAGGAGTGGGTTGATCGTGACGAGGCCATGAACTTCGACCTGGCAGGTCAGGGTACCGAGGCCAGAGAGACTGGATGTGCCTCCTCTGGCTCCGGGGAGAACCACGGAGATCAGAGCTGAGGGGAGTCACGGGTCCGTGGAGTTTTGCTGGATGAAGCGAGGTCCGGGGACCGCTTCTTCTTTTCCCTCGTCTTTGACTCTCTCTCCCTTTCTCTACATCTCTTTTGCTCCGCTACCACAGGCTTAGATACAGGAGTTTGAGTCCCAGCCTGGGAGGGAGGAGAAGCCAGAGGAAGAGAGGAGGGAGAGGCAGTCACAGCAGCCGCAGTGACTGAAGCCGAAGACGAGGAAAAAGAGTCGGTAGGAGGAAGAAGACCTTTGAGGGCTAACTTGGCCTTCCTATCCTTTAAGGCGTGGGGGTTGAAGCCTGCACGAATGTTGCAATCCACACTAAGGTGAGCCACACCCAAGTACAAAACACACGGTGTGGCCATCCGCTGGGGATAGCTTATGGTCACACTCTGTGCAGCACTTGAAGACAAGCTTTTCAGCCATTCTAAGTTAGAAAGAATGGCCTTGAAAAAGACAGGCAAATGCTTTCTAAAAAAATCACACACCCACTCACTACACTAGTCTATAGAACAACACTGAGGGGGGGAGGGGCACCACAGAACAAACTACTCTAACTAGCTAACAACACTAACACTCGACTCCAAAGCGATGGGAGGGGAGAAAGGGTACCTATACTAACCTAATCTGATGAAAAAAAAGGAAATTTTTCTACTCACAGAAAGTTAAATAACCCACTGTTAGCTGGAGCTCAGAAGACACGATGTGTAAGCATATCGCGGCTAATGAGATCTGTGGATGGAAGGCAGTGGAGATGTATTATGGGTAAGGGTAGGAGTCTGGAGCTCGGAGCTGATGCTAGCAATAGCTGCCGGCTCGGATCCGATTCAGATCCGTATTCCCACAGGTTGAACACCAAATGAAGTAAACTACTTCAGATCCCTTTATACCACCCCTTTATAAAAAAAACACTTCAAATTAACTTCCCTATTAAGTCCTAAAACATAATTCCACTAATAAAGTAATAATATGCAGGAATCAATTTATTTTGTTACTAAATATACATTATTTTCTGAAAAGTTTGTTAATATAATTAAATATTTTTTTGGATATCTTCAAAAAAGATAATACCTTGGATTTTTTGAATACTAAAAAAATTTTTATTTCCTACAGAAGAGATAGGAGTATTAAAGATTTCTTAGTTCATGGAAAGTTTTGTATGCCTGAGATTACAAGAACAGTTACAGTGGGTGAAAACAGCACATACCCTTGTGGTAGACGCACAGGGTGTAATTTTGTAGTAAAGCGTTTTGATTATATTAATGGAGTTAAGTTTCAGGAAGAGAGGTTATATAGATGTGAGACAGAAGGGATCATATATGGGCTAAAATGCCCACGTGGAAATTTTTATATAGGAGAAACAAAAATAAGTTTCTTAGTTAGGCTCAAAGAACATGTTAGGGATATAAGAAAAGGTAGTGAGTATAATCCAGTTGCTGCACACTTTCAGCAATGTCATGGTAGTGACCCGAAAGGACTACAAGCCACTATTTTAAATCATATTCATGAAGAGTATATGTCTTTACAAGAATTTAAAAATAAATTGCATAAAAAGGAAACCATTTTAATTCTGAAGTTCAATACTCTTTTCCCTATGGGACTTAATAGGGAAGTTAATTGGAAGTGCTTTTTTATAAAGGGGGTAGTATAAAGGGTTTTGTTTTAATAACTGATTGTTTAATCGCTTGATTATTTTGATTTAATGAAGTGTATAAAAGATGTGTGTTTTCTATTGTGTTCATCACTCTGTAAAGGCTTGTATAAGCTGAGGCGCTAGGAGTTTTACTGTTTTTTGTTTTAAAATAAAGTTCACTTTTTGCACTGGTCATTTTTCTTGTACGTGGTGGTTTGTTATTTATTTTCTAATTACCTCTTCATTCTCTAACCTTTCTTCAGTATCCCCTTTCCCATACAACTTTTTCTTTTACAATCTTCTGTAGTAATACTTTCTACCATTTGCCTTTCATCTGAGCTTCCTTCTTTCTCTACTCTTATTCTCTGATATGGGAGAGTCAAACAAGAAGTGAAAAAATTCTGTACATTTTCTACAAACAGGCTTAACAGTTTTCAGCTATATGTCCCCCCCAGACTGACCACACCTGCGTTTGTTACAGTCGTACTAAACAATATTCATTCCCAAAGAAATAACATACCAGGTTGGTTCCACTAGTTGGCCCCAGTACTGAACGGGTCCTCTCTTACCATTCACAATTACTGTATTTGAAATATGTTGAATTTTCCCATCTTTAGCATCCATTCTTACCCACACTTCCTAACCCCCAATCCATTCATTTCTTTCATCACATATTTTTTAACATCACACACTTTACTACATAGTGAAAGAAAAATGTCTTAACTCATGCTCATCCACATTTGAAATCCCAAACTGCACATTTTTTCTATTTTACTTGTAGCCCCAAGAGGTTCTCCTGTTCGATTCTCGGCTGGAGTGCGGGGAGTGCCTTCTGTGTGGAGTCTGCATGTCCTCCCCGCTGTTGGGTGGGCATACGAAAGACATGTGTAAATGGGCGTGCCTTCGTTGAAGGTTGAACGTCGAGCTGGCACCTCGGCGTTCATCAAAATCTACTGCCAATCATTAGCAGACCGGAGTTCCGCTGTGGCGACCCCTAACCGGAAAAAGCCAAAAGACAACAACAACAACAACTTGTAGCCCCAAGCTCTGAAATAAATGGTCTTTCCAGAGAGCTACTGATTCCAGCAATTAAAGCTTTCAAATATCACTTCACAGAAATGTTCAGCTCCCAAATGAATAAATGCTTTAATGTCAACCTCTAGTAGCCCAGTAACATTGTCCATATCAAACTTGTTAACACTGTCATTGTTTTTACTTTCTGTTCTTAACAGTGGACGTCTTCTCTGTGACTACCGAAAACTGCAAATCTTTATCCTCGCTCAGTTTCTTCTTCCACTCTTCCTTGTCTTGCTGCATCTGCATAAATCCTTTCTGTTTAACAAAAAACCCCGTTGCAGAGGTAAATCCTTAAAATCTGGCTTCTCAACAAACCAAGAATACTTCCAGTGTTTTCCCTTCGCCAGCTGCTACTTCTGTTACCATCCTTTCAGTTTCTTTCTCTTGAAATAACTTTCCACTATGTCACTCCATTGCTCTTCATTGCCTTCCTGTGGCTCTGCTTGGTTCAGCAAATTTACCAACCCTGGTGTCTCCAAACCTCTGACTTCCAACTCTGCAACATTTATTTCATCTCCTTTCTTCAGTAAGATTTCTCCTGCTCCTCTCTGCATCTCTGTTGTACTCTCCTCCATGTTGGAATTTTGGGAACAGCAGTAGCAGCCCACCTGGGCCACCTAGCAGCTCCAAGCAATGTTTCTTTTCCTCTCATAAAAAAGAATAGAGTTATAGGCAAAGAGAAAGAAATAGGGTATCCTAAATGAAAGACCAGCACTGGTAGAGTTTTTAGTAGACTCTAGAACAGAAGCTGCCATTAAAAAAGGAATAATTAGTAGAGCATATAAAATATTGCATGGTAACTATAAGAATCAATCAGAGGAGATTATAAAGGATTGGGAAGAGAGACTGGATAAGCAATTCACAAAGAAACAATGGGTGGATATATGTATGCTTCCCAAATATGCAACAAAATCTAGAAGATTTAGGATTTTTGCCTGGAAATGTTTGCATAACTATTTCTATACCCCAAGTAGACTCCAGATAATTTTTCCTCAGGCAAGACAGCAAATGTTAGAGGTGTGACGGGGAAGAAAGAGGTAATTAGAAACATATGTTCTGGGAGTGCGGTGAATTGGTGGACTTTAAGGATTCCCTGCAGGATGCACTGTCGGAGATGCTGGGTGGTCAGATTGGTTTGAAGATGGAAATGATTTTTCTGAATTGCTTAGGCATGGTAAGGCCTTGCTGTGTCTAATAATAGTGGCTGTCAAAAAAGCAATTACTAGAAAATGGAAATTAAGATCCAAACCACCTATACTAAAAATAGTGAATATAGTAACAAAGATAAAATAACTGGAATTGAGATCTTTAGAAAAGGCTAGGAGCAAACTACATAGGAAAAATGAGAATTGTGGGAACAATACACAGAAGGGAAGAATGAGATTTAAAAGGAGGCAGGACTTAAATGAGCTATGTAATGTTTGACTGAAAAAGATTGGGTAGATTATAAGTGATGTACAATGTTTGCAACTGGGAGTGTGTCAGTATGGTTTGTGATGTAAAATGCTGGCAACTAGTATTGTGTTGGTGTAGTTTGTTTTCATTTGTATAAATGTATGACTGTCTATGTAGTAAGTGATGTTTTAATAAAGATGTTTCTTGTTTAAAAAAGGCAGGAATTGAATACTTTATGTAATGTTGCCTGGGTTATATGATATATAGCAATATTTGTAAAGTAAAATGTTTAAGTTAATTATAGTGTGATTACTTTTATATGAATTTTAATTTGCCTAGGTCACAAGTGATAATTCAATACAGGTGTCTGGGAAAAAAAAAGAGTAGGGAAAAGTTCCCCTGTGCCCTGGCCAAATTTCCCCTACTCAGTACGGACACTGGCCTAGTGGAACCAACTCAGAAAACAAAGAATGAATGAATGAATGAATGAATGAATGAATGAATGAATAAACAAAGTAGGTGATCAAAATAATAGATCTAACCCCACTATGTCGTCACCTGTAGTTGTCCCATCAAATCAAACCAATATTCATTAATATTCACTGTGAAGGTAAAATCTAATTTGCTATCAAACCCTTCTTTACTGAGAAATCTAAAACAAATATATTACAGCTGCATGATGAACTCATGAAACTAAACCACATCCCCTCCCTTTGATGATTCCATCTCACACAATGCTATACTCATGGACAAGTATCTGTGCTCACCTAAAAGCATGCATTGATGCATCATTCCTCCTCAGACACAAATACAATGCTAAATACAGGAATAAACCCCTATGGTGGAACCCTTGTAAAAACAAATTATTCAGTAAGAGGGAGCAACTTATTGTCCATAAGAACAAACTTAATACCTCAACCTCCAAAACTGAATTTAAAACGATTAACAAAGAACTCAGAAGCAAAATTACATCCTCCAAATGCAAGTATAAACTGAAAATTGTCACCTATGTCAAAGACCCCTACAAAGCCTTTTTCAACTATGTTAGAAACCCAGCAATATTATGAGCAAATGATTAAAAACAACACATGTTCACCAAGAAGACATAGCCAAGATGTTAATGGATACATTTAACTCAGACTTTGTACCCTTATCTCCCCCTAACATTCCCCCACATTTTAGCATACCCACACCCCCAGATTACTTTGGATTAAGTCCTGAGGGTCATCTTCAATGGGACCAGACAATGCACTAGGCTGCCATTTTAACTGCACCAAGCACAGCCTTACAGACCCACTACAGAAACTGTTCAATAACAATGTCTTCAATGTATTCATGCCATAAGTTTCGAGAACTGCTGTAGTTACCACCCTCCACAAGGTGGGCCCACCACTGACGCTAGAAACTATAGACATACAAGTCTTGCCAGTACTGTCTGTAAAACAGCATTATGAAGCTTATTAAAAAGGACATCAGCAAGTCTACAATTCCTTGACCTAAACCAGTCTGGGCTCGTTAAAGGTAGATCCTTCCTCCTAAACTTGGTGGACTTCTTTGAATAAGTCAGAGATGCACTGGATGCAGGCAAATCATTTCACACTACTTACCTCAACCTGGGTTAAGCCTCTAACACCATCCCACATTCTAGAATTGTCAACAGTCTGATTAAAATAAATGTACACGCCTATGTTAACCACTGGATGGCAAACTGGCTTACTGTCAGAACCCTCTCTATTAGAGTGTGAACACGCTGTCATTGAAAAGGGTCATTACTAGAGTTATTCGTCAAGGATAGGTCCTTGAGACACTTCTCATCATTACTTAATTCTCTGATGTCAAGGACCTGTTGTTGATAAAGTTTGTATATGACTGCAAGCTCAGAGCCGTGGTAAACTGTCTGACTGGCTTCCAGGTTCCCCAAGAAGGCCTAATATATAAAAACAAGTGATGCCTTGATCTTGGCTTTAAACTAAATGTAAAGAAATGTAGTACTGTCTCCTTTGGCAAACAGAGGCTCCCATGCACTAACCACATAGATGGCACCCCTCTGAAAATTAACACAGTTATTTGGTACCTACCTGGGCACTTTTGTCAACAATGAGCTATCCTTTCATCACTATGTATCTACTGTCATTAGCAAATCCTTTTATCTAGTCAGATTAAATCCATTTCTACTCCTTTCTCTCTCTCTCATCAGACCAATATAAGAATATAATGCTCTTTTTTATATGTATTTGTTTAAACATATAACTCAGCTCATAATACTGGATTGTTTCCTCACTAAAAAATCAAGGTCATGTCTTCCTTGTCCTACATTGACTACCTTAAAGTACTTTCTCACTTCTCTGTTTCCTACAGACAACTGAGGAGGAATTAACCTTGTCTATAAAGCCTCAAAGAATCCAGTCCCATGTGACTTCCTTCACATCCACAAACAAACAGCATCTTAAACACCTGCTCAAACAAATTAAATTTCTACAACAGGAAAAAATGGACCAGTTGGTGAGATAGCTATCACGCTCAAAAGAATCCCTCTTTTACAGACTAGACTTCCCTAAGATGTAAAGCAGAGTAGCTCTCTGACTCTCATGAAGTGCATCTTGGATGTCCAAATGGGAGATTATAAATTCATCCTTGGTCTGGCCCCTCAAATCCTTGTTGAAAGAGCACACGGTTGTAGTTATTCATACTGTAGGATAATGACAAAATGGCATCTTCAGACTATGTTACAAATGACCATCCTGACTAATAGCCAAGAAACACCTTTAAACTGGCAGGCCACTATGGTTGCCACCATTTCAAATGCCCAAAGTTGAACATTAATTATGGAAATGCAGAACTTAACAGGCAAACCAAGCCCACAGCCAGTTTAAAGGAATGCACTTCACTTTTTTGGCAGAATGAAAGTTCACTTTTGTACCATATGATGTTTTTTTTGTTTTATATTTCATATAATATTAATGTGTTTCAGGTGCAAAATACGTATTTTATACAACTTTTAGTGGAATCTTGGGAAATAGTTTTTGTCCTAAAATCTTGGGAAATTTGTAATATATAATTTTTACCACAAGCCACAAATGCCCAATTAGGAACTATCCTGCAGAAAGAGGGACAGATAGTAACCATACAGGATATTAAATAACCTTCTCTGATGCATTTGTCACAAGAAACATCAATGATGCTAGTAATGACTTTTTATTGTTTGTTTCTTCAACCTTGTCTTTCTCACCTCTGGCCTGGGATGATTTTAGAAAGGCAATGCCTATACTGAACCTAATAGGACATCAGAACAACCAATCAACTCAGCAGTATGTTCAGTAAATAAACATTCATGCTGTTGGACAACAATCAAACTTTGTAGAGGATCTAAGATTCTCAAATCTTACACTAACTTTTGCTAGTAAATCTAATTATTACAGAGACTCACTATTCTTTGTTGCCGTCTTCAAGACATGGAACAAACTTCCAAACCACATCAAGCTTTTAAATAACCTGCAACAATTCAAACATACCTAAAATATCACCTGGAAACTAATAACCTATGCAAATGAACCACATCTGCAGTTTGAAGTATGCAATCCTAGCCCTGTCCACTATGGAACTTATACAAGTATATTAATATAGTATCTTTGATTCTATTCACGGTATCTTAAAAACATGTATTTCCTTAATCTGATATACTTTGTAAAAAAATGTTTGTTGACCGTTTCCTTTGAAATACTTTGTAAATAATGGTTGTTGACAATTTTTATTTTGAATTGTCAAAAATGCATTTCTACACTTGTGCTCGAACCTTTCCCTGCAGGCCTCAGCTTTCAGTTCCCAGACAGACTTTCACATTAAACAAAAGCAAATAAACAAAGTTTGACATATTTTTCTTTTACAACTGAGCATTCCCAACTAACTGGTTATAATGATATGAAGAATTATGCCACTGCAATTAAGGCTGGGGTACACACCTTTAATAATAACATTTTCCAGAAAATTCTTTTTCCAAGCAAATCCAGCTTTAACATCTTAGCAACCAATGTTAAACTCTATGGTTATTTAAACTGCTTATAGCTTAAGTCCTTAATATCAGGTAGAGCAGTATCTCAGTACCTGGGCAGTGGTCAAAAAAAAGAAGTTATGTCTTACCATAACATTCCATCTGAGTTGTTTCATCTTCGTTTATTCATTATTCTTGGGATTCAGTTCCGACCTCGGAACCAAGCCGGCCTTTTTTTCAAGCTCACATCAGCCACAAACCTCTCGAGCTGAGATTTTACCCATTATGCCCTTCTCCCTGTTACCTCAGATCTAGTTTGCAAGTTGGAAAAATAAAACCAAGGCTACCTCTGGTCAGTCATGACCTAACAACTGGAAAGAAGGTCAAAAGAGATCCACCAGAAACCTTCGGAGGGGAAGGCGGGTGGGCCGTAATGAATAAACGAAGATGAAACAACTCAGATGGAACGTTATGGTAAGACATAACTTCTTTATCTGATGTTGTTAATCTTTGTTTATTCCTTACTCTTGGGACAGAGTACCCAGCTATCTTGTTCCCTGGGCGGTCCTATAGAAGGACATTCCGGAGCACCATAGAACCAAAAGAAGCTCTGCCTCTGGAGGCCAAGTCCAATTTGTAATGAGCAATGAGGGTATGAGGCCTAGCCCAGGTTCCGGCTGCACAAATGTCATTCAAAGATGTTCTAGCATGGAAGGCTGCAGAAGTTGACACTGATTTTGTTGAGTGGGCCTTTACTCTGCCAGGTAAAGGGATACCATTCTTGCCATAAATGAAAGTAATACAATTTCTCAGCCAAGTGGGTAAAGTAACTTTAGAAACTGGACAACCTAGTCTGGATTCAGAAAAGGCCAAAAAGAGCTGGTCAGATTTTCTATTAAATTTAGTCCTGTCTAGGTAAAAACGAATTTGTCTATGTACATCCAAGGTATGCAGGCAATATTCCCCTCTGTTAGAATGATTAGGGAAGAGCACTGGCAAATCAATAGTCTGATTGATAGATAGCTCAGAAATTACCTTGGGCAAGACGGTCGGATTGGTCCTTAATGAAACTTTGTCCTTGTGAAAGATGAGGTGGGGAGGGTTTGATAGACAAGGCCTGTAATTCAGAAATACGTCTGGCAGAAGTAATAGCAACTAAGAACAACGTTTTCCATGACAGATACTTTAGATCACAGGTAGATGCAGGCTCAAAAGGAGAAGTTGTCAACCCTTGAAGGACTAAGGCCAGGTCCCAAGGTTGAACAGGTTCTCTGAATGGAGGCTTTAGTTGGGTTACACCCTTCAGAAATGTCTTACAAAGTCTGTGTGACATTAAGGAAGAGCCCTGGAAGCCATTATGAAAATTAGAAATTGCAGCCAAATGAACACGAACTGTGGAGGCTGCTACCCCCGATTTAAAAAAGTCTGAAAGATATTCTAGCACAATAGAAACGGGCCTGTAAAAGGGTCCATTTGTTTATCTTGTAGCCAGAGAGAAAACCTCTTCCATTTGCTGTGGTCTGGTGGATGATCTATGAGAGGCAATCAGAATGTCATGCACTGGGGAAGATAGGTCATGCTGCCTGGCAATCATTGGAAGTGGATAAACCAAGCTGTCAGTTTCAGGCTGGACAGGTTCGGATGAACCAGATTCTGCGGGTGAGAGATCAACTCTGGAGTTGGATTGAGAATCCATGGTCGATCTAACAGATGAGGCCACAGGAAGGGAAAACAAACTTGTCGAGGGCAATATGGAGCAATGAGGATCACTTTGCTCTTCAACCAATGTGCTTTCTTGAGGAACAAGGAATGATGGGTATCAGAGGATAGGCATATAGCAAACCAGAGGGCCAATCGTGGACTAGAGCATCTCTTGGTGACTGTCCCGGAGAGGGGATCAGGGCAAAGTAATTGCTGCACTTGTGATTGGACGGGGACGCAAACAGGTTGCAGCAAGGCTGTCCCAGCGGTCGAAAATCTTCACTGCCACTAAAGGATTGAGAGACCACTTGTGAGGCTGTAGAATGCATCTGCTCAACTTGTCCGCTATCACATTGGAGTTCCCGGGAATGTGCGTCGCTATCAGAAAACGGTTGGAGGCAATCGTCCATTGCCATATTCTCATGGCCTCTCGACAAAGTGGGTATGATCTGGTTCCCCCTTGTTTTTTCACCCTTGTTTGTTGATGTACCAGACTACTGCCATGTTGTCTGACTGAATTGCAATAGTCCCTGACGGAAGGATCGATTGGAATGCTTGCAATGCTTGTAGCACCACCCTTAGTTCTAGGATATTGATATGCAGATGGGTCTCTGTCTGTGACCAAGTGCGTCTTTCCCTGAAACAGCCCTCCTACCACATCAGGGAGGCATCCATGGTCACTGTGACATTGGGCTCATGAGGGTTGAAGGGGTGAGACCACTGGTGAGGGTTGTTTGACATCCACAAGAGCAAGTCCTGTTTGCAAACCTTGGTTATTCGAATCGGAAAAGATAAGGGGTGCTGGGATGGGTACCACTTAGTAAGAAGTAGCCACTGAAGAAGCCTCATGTGTAGCCTTGCTAGAGGGACCATGGTGATGGAAGATGCCATCGATCCCACCATTTGAAGAACGGATTGAGCTGAGGCTAGATTTTGTGAAAGTACTGCCTGAACCTGTTCTTTGATCCTCTGAATTCTGTGATCTGATAGAGAGGCTGTACAAGTCATTGTGTCCAAAATCACTCCAATGTACTCTAATGAGTGACTCAGAATAAGGTTTGACTTCTTCCAGTTTATCAATATTCTGAGCTGTTGTGCAGTGTTTAGGGTGTAGGCCAAGACCTGATCCAGTAGACATCTTGTTGGGGCAGTAATGAGCCAGTCGTCTAGGCAGTGAAACACCTGGAATCCTTGAAGCCGCAGGTGAGCGTGACTACTGCCATACACTTTGTGAACACTCTGGGGGCTGTAGAGAGTCCGAAGGGCAGTACGCGAAACTGGTAATGACTGGCTCCTGTCCAGAAGTAAAGATATCTTCTTGAGCACCTTTCCACCTTTATGTGGTAGTATGCAACTTGAAGGTCTATGGAGCACTTCCAATCATCTTTTTCCAGAAGTGGAAGTATAGACTGAACCATGACCATCCGGATTTTTTCTGTCTTTACAAATTTGTTTAGGGCGCTGAGATCCAGAATTTGTCTCCAGTCCCCTGTCTTTTTTGGCACCAAAAAGAATCTTGAATAGAAGCCAGATCCTGTCTGGTCTGGGAAGACTGTTTGGATGACCCTTTTTGAAGCAGCTCTGATATCTCTACAGCTGCGACTTTCCTTTGACTTGGGTGGCACGTCGGGTAAGCTTCTGGATAAGGGGGGAATGAATAAAAAGGGAATATGGTATCCTCTTGTGATGAGCTTATGTACCCAAGTATCTGTGGTTATGATTTGCCACGCAGAAGGGTACAAGGAAAAATGACCCCGACTGCTTCCAGAGGAAAGCAATCGGGCTGCTCCTCAGGAGCACTGATAGGGCTGTCCAGAGAAAGATTCCCTGGAACCCCAGTTTTGCAGACCTCCCCTGCCCCAAAAGGGGCATCTTCTGTCAGAACCCCCCCCCCCCACACACCTCTAGGGGAAAACTCACATGAGAGTCACGGAAAGGACCCTGAGACTTTTTGTGCCACATTTTCCCACTCTTCTGATTCCTAGAATAGAACCGCTGAGGAGAAGATAAACGGACACCCACAACAGATGGGGTCTTACCATCCAGTTCACATCTGGCCAATGTATCTTTTACCTTGGACCCAAACAAAGCAGTGGTCTCAATAGGGGCGTTAAGGAATGAAGCCTTGAAGGGATCCACAAAGTCACAAAGGTGCATCCAGGCATGGCGTCTCATGACTATGCCTGCACCCACAGCTCTCGACGGTCCCTCAGTAGCATGTGAAATCAAACACATTGAGGAATTGGAAACCAATTCTAGGGTCGCTAACTGAGAGGCCACCTTGTCTCAGACTTCATCAGAAACTGCTCCTGCCAAGGTCTCTGAGAGTTCAGACACCAAGTCTCTCTGTAGCCTTGTGAAATGTGCCAGGTAGTTCAAGGACCTAACAGCAAAGGTCGATGACACAAACACTCACTTCCCTAATCTGTCCACCTCCCGGGATTCCTTATTGGGTGGGTGAACAGTCTGGCTCTCCTCTGCCAGTTCCTTCTTTGTAGCGGCAAACACCATCATAGCATCTACTGAGAGACCTTTCGACCAATGGGGGCACTCTTATGGGGGAGAAAGGATTTTGTCCGGCCTGCGAGGTACAGCCTCCACAGAGTCCAGTGCCTTCCACGCACACTGCACGATGAGGTTGACAAGCTCATCAGCAGGTGGGGTAACCCAGGAGGTAGGTGGCCAGGCACAAAAAGCCTGCAGGAACACAGACTCCTCTGAGGAAGGATTAGAGGACTTCCATTCACCTTTCTGCTGTCATCAAAGGAGACCTCGTCAGAAGGTGAACGTGGAGACCCCTCCCCATCATCGTAATCTGTGTCTTCGGTCAATGACTCTTCCGTGGAGTCCATGTGCTTCCTCTTACAGGTAGTCTTGTGGTGGATTTCCTCAGTGGGAAACTCCAGGGAAGGCTGCAAGGAAGGGGTCTCAAGGGGGAGAATGGCCCGAGACTCTTGCACCTGGTATCCGAGGGTTGTGACTTGAGACAGCTGAGGCTCAGAGGAAGTACTAGTCGCTGACAGAGGTGGCCGAGAAGCAGTGGCCAGTGTTCTCTCCAAGGCCTGGAAGGCTGGCCTGCCCGAGGAGGGATGCCTCGACACCTCTACAAAGGTCGAAGGAGTATAGGTAGGAGTTTGTGGAAAAGGGTGATCAACTCCAGTGGGGAGAGGCACTTTTGAAAGGGCAGGAAATCCTCTAGCCAAAAGCAGCTGGTCAATAAGACGCACCACATCATGTTCAGAAAGGCTTCTGGTAGACCTCACTGAAAGCCCTGAAGGCGATTCGGGCCTGTCCAAAAAAGAGCTAGCACTGTATAGGTAATGCTTGCACTGAAATTGGCGGGGTTTGAATAGTCTGCACCACTAAAGCCGTCGCAGAAGCAGTATGCATCGAAATCAACGGTGCGGAAGACTCCTGCACCAAGAATGGTGTCATCAAAACTGGAGTTGTCTGCACCAAAACCATCGGTGCCAAAGAGGCCTGTATCGAAGAAATTATTGGTGCCGAGGGGGTCTGTGCCGAGACAACTGTCGGTGCCAAAGGCATCTGCACCAAGAACACTGTTGGCACCGAAGTCTGCACCGAGAAACTGGACGGTGCCAAAGGAGTCTGCACCGAGACTTCAGTCGGTGCCAAAGATGACTGTGCCGATATACCAATCGATGCCGAGGAAGTCTGCAATGAACTAGTCGGTGCCGTAGTAGTCTGCACCATGAAGGCTGATGTGTGCATCGAAAGCAATGGTGTAAAGGGACCAGCAGACATAATCGGAGACAAAGTCAAGTGAGTCAGTGCCGAAGCAGCAGCTAGCACCGACGACTCTGACAATTTAGCCTTTTTATGTTTCAATTCCTTAGGGTCTCCAGAGGGAGACGATGGAAGATACTTAGACCTTTTATGTTGTTTGAAAGGAGGAGAAGATTCCTGCGACCCAGAAACAGCCTTGCAGAAAGGAGTCTTATGGAGAAAGTACAGTTGTGTACACTTACCATAAACGTAGATGTTCGAGTGTATTCACTGTTGCAGTCATTACATTTGGGTAATCTGCTGGCAGGTTGCCCTCAGCTGGCCTATATTCCAAACTCTTGGGTCCTGCATTGGTTGCTGTCTCCACTTCCATGACGTCAGGTCGTCAGGGGTATAAAACAAGCAGCCGATGCCATTTTCTTTAGTTTTTCTTGTCCCAGATGTCAGGGGCCCCCAAAAAGGTAGCAAAAAAATATATATAAACAAACTATATATACATGCAACAATACAAACTTTACCTTCATCTACAAGCAAATACACCACATAGGTTGTAGAAGATAGTGAAGGAAAGAGAAACTCCAGAATGAAAGGGGGATGGTGGTCGGGTAACCTGGACTGCAACAGTGAATACACTCAAACATCTACATTTATGGTAAGTGTACACAACTGTACTATGTTCTTCGTCTTTCACTGTCGCAGTCATTACATTTGGGTAGAATCCCAAAGCTATGGATGGGAGGCTGGAGCTAAACATCATTAGGGGTGGCTATAAGGCCCTGCAGAACTGCAGTGGCAAAGCCTGCCCTGGACTTAGAGTAGAGAGGCAAATGATAATGCTTTGTAAAGGTGTGAACAGAAATCCAAGTAGCAGCCTCTAGAATATCTTTGGTTGGTACTCCTCTGAGAAAGGCTGCTGAAGTAGCTGCAGCTCTGGTGGAATGAGACCTAATGCCCTTGGGCACAGGTTTGCCATGGTGTAAATTGCAGAAACGGATGCAGTGGCTTATCCACTTTGAAATACTTTGCTTTGAAATAGACTTTCCTTCTGATCCTGCAGCATATGTCACTAGTAATTGCTCAGTTTTCTCATAGCTTTAGTCCTGCTCAAGTAGAATCTTAGCTGTCTGTGCACGCCCAAGGAATGCAGAATTCTCTCCCCCTTGTTCTGTGGATTTGGATAAAAGGTTGGCAGATGAATAGTTTGGTTAAGAGCCACACTGGAAACCACCTTAGGCATAAATGAAGGATTGGTCCTCAGAAACACCCTATCTGGGTAAAATATGATAAAAGGCTCCACAGCCATGAGGGCCTGTAGCTCTGAGACTCTTCTTGCAGAAGTAATTGCTAGGAGCAGAGCTGTTTTCCATGATAAGATCTTTAGATCTGCTGTAGCAGCTGGTTCAAATTGAGGCAGGGTGAGCTTTTCCAACACATAATTGAGGTCCCATGCAGGTATTGGTGATCTTCTGGGAGGTCTTACATGTTTGGCTCCTCTAAGATACTGATTTAATAAAAGATGAGAAAAGTTTGGTGGCTCTGTATTGTAATGAGCCGAAATGGCAGAGGCATGGATTTTTATTGATGAGGAAGACAGGCCTTTGTCAAGCATCTCAGTCAAGTATTATGCTTGGTTCCAAGCACAGAATCTCTTCCATTTGTCAGCATACGATTTTCTAGTACTAGGCCTTCTGGCTTCCAAAATGACATCCATCACAGCTTTACTGAGAGGTGTTGTTTGCATAACTACATGATCAGCCATGCTGCCAGGTTCAGTATTTGGAGCTGATTGTGCAGGATCTGATTGTTTTGCTGGGACAGTAATTGAGGTCTTTGAGGTAAGGTCCAACTGGGTATTGAGACAGGTTCCTTAGGATTGGGTACCAGTATTGGCGGGGCCAGTCTGGTGCAATTAGTATCATCTTTGGTTTCTCTTGTCTGACTTTTAGTAGGACCTTGGGAAGAAGAGGCAACGGAGGAAAGGCGTAAACTGATAGGTTTTTCTAACTGAAGGATAGGGCGTCCACTTTCCATGCTTGTCTGTGATAAGTCCTTGTGCAGAATCTTTTCAATTAGTAATTTTGAGGAGAGGCAAATAGATCTATGTCTGCACTCCCCCATTTCTTTGTTATCATGCTGAAGACTTGTGGATCTAGTTTCCACTCGTGAGGGTCCATAAGGTTTCTGCTTAAATCGTCTGCCAGAGTATTTTGTTTTCCTAGCAGGAACTGAGCTTGAAGATGTACTTGGTAAGTTAAAGCTGTGTCCCACAGTGCCATGGCTAGTCTGCAAAGGGGGTATGAGTGCATGCCCCCCTGCTTATTTATATGCTACATAACCGTGGTGTTGTCCGTCTTTATCAGTAGTTGTCCTGGATGAAGTAAGTCCTTGAAAGCTGTCAGGTCATTTTGAACAGCTAACATCTCGTTTTGGTTGATATGCAGATGCATTTGTTTTGGGGTCCATGTGCCCTGAATGCATCTTCCCGCCAGGTGGGCCCCCCCCCATGCATAATCTGATGTGTCTGTTGTTAAGGTTTGGCTGGCAGGGGGTAGAGTGAAGGCCCGTCCCATGCTTTGGTGACATGCCTTTGCCCACCATAGAAACTCCTGTTGTAGGCAGGGAATGAGAGGAATCATTGTTTCCAGACTGTGACAATGTTGACTCCATAAACTTTTTAGGTACCATTGAAGTTTCCTCATATGCAGTCTTGCATATGGAATCAGTAGGATGCAGGATGCCATGAACCCCAAAGCCTGCAGAATTTGTCTTGCAGATAACTGGGTTTTTGTTGCCATCAGTTTGAAGTAAGTAGTCAGTTGCCTTTGTTTGTCTGGCATGAGGAAAGCCATCTGGGCAGTTGTATTCAAGCTTGCACCCAGAAATGTTATCTTTTGAGAGGGTAGCAGTTGTGATTTCTTTTCGTTTATTGTGTACCCTAGGCATGTTAGAAGCCTTTTCACAAATGCCAGGTGCTGAAGAAGAATGTCCTTGCTCTCTGCTTGAATGAGACAGTCGTCCAAGTAAGTATATATTTGTATACTTCTTTGTCTGCAAAAAGCCTGGTGCCAGGCACTTTGCAAAGACCCTGGGAGCAGTAGATAAGCCAAAGGGCAGTGCAGAGAATTGATAATGCATTAAGCCAGCCTTGAAACAGAGGTATCTTCTGCATGACTCCCTTATCGGGACATGCAGGTATGCCTTTTTTAGGTCTAATGTCACCAGCCAAGCATTCTTGCCCAGCATGGGCAGAAGCTGCTGCAAGGTTAGCATTCTGAATTTTGGAATTCCAGGAATGTGTTCAAAATTGATAAATCTAGTACTGGCCTCCAGGCCTTGTCCTTTCTGGGTACCAAGAACAGTCTTGAATAAAAACCTTGTCCTTTTTCCTGTTCTGGTACTGGCTGAATAGCCCCCACATCCATGAGGGACGTAACCTGTTTCTGTGCCTCTGCCCATTGATTTTTTGGCAGATCCGGCCAACCGTTTGCCATTGGCAGAGTATGGAAATGGAATCTGTATCCCTGTGCTACTATGTTTAGTACCCACTTGTCCTGGGTTATTAACTGCCAATTTTGAGCAAAAAGTGCTAATTTTCGCCCTAAGGTTGCTGCCAAAAGATAAGTGCTTGGTGATGGCAGAGGGAAGTCATTGGGACTGTTTTCTGTAGGGTTGTGCTTTATCTCCTCCAGATTTGGAGGTAGAAGCACCCCATTGCTTTGACCTGTAAGAATCTTGTGCCTGGTATCTAGAACCTTTAGGGCATCTGGATTTGCCCCTTTGAGCTTTGTAGGACACAGGAAAGGACCAATTTTTTGTAGGCCAGTGTCTACTGAATCGTGGTGGCTGCACTTGTAAGAAATCTTTTACAGTTTGCATAGACTTAGCTTTGTCTTCCATTTTCTTTAAAACCTCTTCTGCCTTAATACCAGAGTATCATGCTGTTAAGGTGCATCCAGTAATTTAGCTTTAACATGATCAGGCAAATTTTGCTCTTTTAGCCAGGCATGCCTCCTAATCACAGATCCAGTAACTGCGGCCCTGCAGGAGGCCTCTAAAGAATCAAAACCACTTTGCAAATTATGCTTTCCAACTTGTTCAGCTGCATGCAATAATTCCTGCAATTCTTTATTTTCTGCACAATCAGAAATCAACATCCTTTTCTGTTTCAGCAATCCCATAACATGTTGTTGATACTTGAGCATACGAAACTGGCAGTTTAAGGCCCTAATTTCCAAGGTTGCAGATGTATAAACTTTCTTTCCCCATCTATCCACTGCCCTTGAATCTCTGTCAGAGGGGGAAGGATTTTTTGCTGTTGAGGCCTTAACTCCCTTTGGACCCTGTGAAATAGTTTCATGGTCAGCAGCAGGGTTTCTAAATAAAAATTAGTGTGAGGCAGGGACCCTGTAGTATCTGTCAAGCTTGCTGGGAGCCGGAGGTAAGGAGTCAGGAGTCAAGCTTGACTCTGAAAGCACATCATTCACAATGTCTAAAACAGGGGGTATGGCTAAAGGCCTGTGCTGAGGGAGAAGAAGGAAGTCCCTGAGCCTCTTTTTTGATTCTGAGAAATCTTGACTCTCCCAGTGAAAATGCTCCCTCAAAGTATGCAAGGTTTCTCCAAATGAATAATTCTCAGGAGGTGATGCAGATGGGATGGAGTCCTCTGCATCAGGATCCTCATAGGGAGGTATAGATAATTCCTGATCAGAAGAGGAATCAGAAGAAATAGAAACCTGATCTGAAGATTCATAATCAGTGTCTTGCCTAGGCCTCTTATCAGGAGGGGGTTGGGAACCATTCAGCCATTTTGATAATCTGTTTTTTAGGCATAGCGGCCTGTGCACGTGGCTCATGCATAATTTTTTTAGCCTTAGAAGTTGCTTTTGTCTTTGGTTTTGCAGCTGTCGTCGGTTTTATATAAAAATGTTGAGGCCTGAATACACCCTCAGAAGCCGGTGCCTGCTCAGCGGCTCCGGACCCATCCTAGGGAGAGACATCCGTGGGTACAATACTTTGAGTATCTTGCGGTGTGCCGGACTCCACATGGGTCTCGGTAGGGGCCTGTGACTCTAAAGTAGCGGGTATCAGGGGCTGTATTTTTTTGTATATATTGTATTGTTTTTTGTATATATTTTTTGTACACACATATACATACATTTATTATTATTTTATTTTATTCTTTATACTTTTTGGTTAAGTATATATATATTTGTCACAGTTATTTTGTCTAAGCTTTTTATTATGTGTGCGAATTTTAGTGTTTTTAAATATTGTTTTGGGTTTTTTAGATGTTTTATTGAATTGAGATCTTAATTAATTTTTTTATTGAATAATTAGAGGGTGGAGTTTTGGTTTATATATATATATATATATATATATATATATATATATATATATATATTCAGGATATTTGATCATCTGTTTATTCTGAAGAAGTCCAAGGTGGGACGAAACCTAGGTCAATTCGCTTATTGTTCTATATTGCTGTCGGTTAATAAATCTTGTTTCTGCTGCTGGAGCTCCATTTTCATTTCCTCTGGTTTTGTCGGTGTGTTTTCGGTTCCTGCTTACCTGGTTATCTCCAGTCAGTTCACTATGTATCAATACAGGCAGCAGATCTTGAAGGATGATCTTCTCTTGCAGGAAGGTATTCATAAAAATACTGCCAAAATAACAGACAAATTATTTTTACATTCTATGTGCTAAAAGAAGTGTCTCTGTGTGAAACTGGGAGCCATTATTGAATCCCCAAATGATGTGGATATTCTACAAAAGGGCCTTACAGAAACAGATCCTTGGTGCCAGAGCCATGGGCTCAAGCTTAATGCCAGGAAATGTCCAATTATCCCCTTTGGGAAACAACATGTACCCATGAATTATCACATAGGTGGCAGTACACTAAACACCGAAAGTGTGATGAGAGACTTAGGGACACAGGTGGACAGTGGTCTCACCTTCAACAGCCACATCGCCACAACAGTCAGGAAATCCTTCTATGTGGCACACCTCATCACTAAGGACTTTTCATCCAGAAAAAAGGAGGTTATTGTCCCACTGCACTCATCCCTCATTAGACCCATTATAGAGTACAACGCCCCGTTTGGTATGTACCTCACAAGACATCTGCAACAGATGGAAAGGCCGCAGAAATACCTCACTAAAAGAATCACAGGCCTAAAGCAGATGCCCTATGCTGACCATCTACAAAAACTCCAGCTATACTTTGTGGCATATCGTCCATTCAGAGGCGATCTCTGCTTAACATACAAGGCCATGTTAAACCCTGAGCTGTTGGACATGCTCCACTTAAAGAAATCCCAATCCCTCAGAGCTACATGCTCAAGGGATCTAAACCTTGTCATCACAATGAACAAAACATGCTGGAGGGATAGGTTCCTGACCCAGAGACTCCCCATACTCTGGAATAGACTGCCCATACATGTCAAGAAGAGCGTCTCCATGGCCCTCTTCAAAAGGAACCTTGACGATTGGATGGGAGATAGGAAGCTCACCCCGGGGATCACGTCAGTCGCCCTGCTAGACAGGGGTCCAGGGGAGTAAATATTGTGTGAAGAAATATCCAGGGAATTGTTATGGCTAGGCTTGTATAGACCCTAGGGCCGACAGCCTAGTACCAACCTATGAACATGTGAGGTACAGAGGAAGTGTAGAGAAATATCTTGGGGTGTGTCATAAAATGGCAAAAAGAGATGGATCTAATATTTTAACACATTCAGTTTTGAGCAGCAGTAGGCTTGCTGATCCTCTTTCTTCCTAAAGTATTATAAGCCAAGAAAAATATTTTCAACCTGAAAGCTTTACTCCAATGTCCTCTACTGAAAATACACCTCATATGACTTGCAATACCTAATATGGTTTCCTCCCACACTCCAAAGTCATGCAGTAGGTGGACTGGACACTCTAAATTGGCCGTGAGATTGCGTGTGCGAGTAAGTGGTACAGATGAACTACCGAGGCAGGGCTAGCCACCCGGCTGTGTAAACCCTGGCTCCAGATGACTGTCTCTGTTGAAGTGACACCCTGACCCCATGTGCAAAATGGGAAAAAGGGGTTGAGGATGGATGAATAAATCTAATACATTACGTAAGTCACAAAAATGTAAAATACCAGTTTTTCATAAACCCATGGGCTACATTCTGGTGTAATCAACAAAAGTTAGCCTGGTGGATTGATTTTATACCACACATTTAAAAACAATATTTGTATTTATGTTTTGTTTTTTTTTTCCCAGTGGAAAATAATGCTATGGTCAAGCAAATTACTATATCTCTTTTAAATTTACAAGATAGTCCTAACATGTCATTGGATAATTGTTTATCTGTTCAAAGCCTTTCCAACAGCATACAAGAGTGGGCAGTACATTGCCAGTATGTGATACTATATAATCTATGCAAACTGTGCATAGAATATCACAGTACTTCAGAACAACAATATTAACATATAAAGTTATGCATGTTAAATGGCAAGAAGTATCAGTGACAAAACTGCCTTAATGATGACAATAAAATGCCCCATTATATCTCCACAATGGATCTTGTAGGAAGGAGGCTTTTTAACTAATCCCACCATCCTCCTGGGTGGCTCTCCCTTTATACAGAATGATTCTGGTTGTCATCAGAACGGACTAGAGAAAGCTTAATATAGTGCAGCCTATTCCAGGGAGCTCAGATAAGATCCTCTGACATCCTAAGACCTGGAACTTTTGGATTAAGACCCCCAAAGACTGATTCTATCATCGCTACAGTAGCCTTCAAGATTCCTGTGCCCATAGCTCCAGGGTTCCTATTATATAATCAAAGACACAATCCTTCAAATGTGTCTTGATCGAACTTGAAAGCACGAAACAGCAAAATAGTGAAACAGCATATAAGCGATTTATTTCCTGGGAAAGAAATCACCTGGCCGCCTCCATTACTTTGGCATTTTCCTCACTGTAGTGCGATCTCAGAGTTGGTATATTTAAGTGGTGGGGGGGGTGTGTGAGAGGCACAGCCCCCCAGTTTATGTAATGTTTTGAAGTTTTTATTTTTTTTTTTGTGGAACAGCATTATAAGTGTTCGGGATTGTAAGCTTTTGCTTACATGGGGTCAATAAATCAGCGTTCACTTTTTTAAGCATTTGCTGATTTAATATAGACCCTAGCTCCAGTCTTCAGCCAGCAGACAAGGAGTCTAGGATGAATGACTGCTTTTGGAAGCATTGTCTGTCAGGGCACTACACTACTTAATGAATATGCTCAGGGTTTAGTGTGAGCTTGCGGACGTGATGACCAAGAAGCTGGAAAAGTTGTATGACAATGAACTTAAGACCAGATGCTAGATGCTATACACAGGCAGTGGCAATTTCATCAATATCCAACTTTACATGTCTCTCAGATAACTCCATGGAAAGTCTGCTTAATGGCAGGGGGGCACACCTAGTTTCCCACCAGTACTGGGTGACTGTCTGCACTTTTTGATGATCTCTTCTGACAGTAAGCTTAAGAACTTATGGATGGTACAGAGAGAGCAACAGATGTCAGCATCGCTAGATGCAATCATGCCTGGCTACATCTAATTAATTTCTCTAAGAATTAAAAGAATTGTTCCTTAATGCACCCTTTACCAAAACTGCCTTGTCTGGTCAAACAGTTGAGGAGAAATTGAAGGACAAGGAAAAGAGGAAAACCTCACACTGTTGGTCTTCGGGTAATGATTAAATAATACCCCTTGTCCAGTAAGCAGAGCTGTCCAAACTAGTTGTGGTACATGAGAGGTCAATAGTAACAGAAAAGAAGTTTGGGAAGCATCAATGTAGTTGTGGTAAATTAACAAAATGGATGCTTACCCAGCTACAAAAATACTCAACAGAATCAGGCATTCCAAGCCCTTTGTCTGGGTTGGGGGGGGGGGGGCTCAGTTCCAGATGGCTCGGTTAACTGCCTCATTCTGGAGCTATTTGGGAGTAGTTTGCCCCACCATCTGTCTCCTGAATCTGGAAAAAAAAAGGTATACCCAATTACCTTCACTTTTTCCTAAGTTGCATCCTGTCTCACTGTCAAGTGCCCACACCTTTAAAACAGTACAACCAAAAAAAAAGATCTTAAACCTCATTAAAAAGAGCCATCCAAGAAGTTCCACCAGACCAGATATGATAAGAATATTATTTCAGGTTCTTCCTGGATCCCAAGAAGACAAAGGACTAATATGGGTCGTAGTGGCTTAAACGAAGATGTACACAAGGAAAAGTTCTGGATGGTCATCCTTCACCACTTGTCAAAAGGAGATTGGATATGTTCCTTGGACCTCCAGGATACCTATCATCATATTACGATCACAAATTAGTCCAGAAGATTTTTTTGTTTCTGACAAGGAACCTGCCATTACCAACTCTGTATACTTCCATTCATTCTGCCTTCACCCTCCAATGTGGTTAATACATTCATGTCTATTTTTGCAGTGAATCAGAGGCTACAAGAGATAAAGGTGTTTCCTGACCTGTACGACTGGCTAGCCACAATAACTATGGCAAAGCTAGCAGCAACATGGTCTCCATTTCTGATTTACCAGCCAAGGAGTTATGATGAACACTGCAAAGTCCCAGACAGAATCACTGCAGACTCTCACATTCATTGGGTATACAAGACATGTTATCCTGCGAGGTCTGCCTTCCTCTAAACAGAATTCCTTCCATCCATCAGACAGTGCTGCAGCTTCTTCACTCTCAAACATTTTCAGCAACTCTGCATCAAGACACTAGGTATGGTGGCTGCTATGATTTTAGTAGTTGCTCCACAATATTTCATTTGAAAGTTCTGAATTTGACCCTTAAGACACTGTGGTCTCAACGTACCAGCCTCTTGACTAATCACATAAGGATTTCCACAGTATGCATAACACATTTTTAGTGGTGCTTCACACCCAAAATCTTACTCTGGGCAGTCTCTTTTACCTCCCAGCTGTTGTAATTGCTGTCATCATAGACTCCTCTGTCCTTGGGTGGGGGACGCTGTCAATAACAGACAGTCCAAGGTATGTGGTCACAATCGGAGGCCAGTCTGCATATCAGTGTTACAGAAGTAAGGGTGATCCTCCTCACCCTTTCCCTAGGTGCACTTACAGTCTCATCTAACAACATGACTATGGTATGATACATAAACAGGTTTGATGGGACTCATTCTTACCCCTGTGTCAAGAGGCCAGGAGGGTATGGGAATGGGTTATGTCTTACAATTGTTTTCTAAGATCCATCTTTATTTCAGAGGAAGTCTGCATTCCTGTGGACAAGCTCAGATATTGTCTGCTGGTACCACCAGTGGTTCCTCAGTTTGTCAGTAGCACAGAAATGTTTTCTTCAGTGGAGAAAGCTTTTCTGCAATCTACCTGTATCACTAGCCAAAACCACATGCAACAATTTCTACACCTTCCTCATTTCTCCTTATACAAAGTTTCTTCAGAAAGCCAGGCAGAAAAAAAGTGCAAAGTCATTCTTATAGCCTCACTGTGGTCCTTAACAAGTTTGGTTTCACTGCTTTGGCCCTTTTCCTTAGAAAAATCTCCATGACAGAGACCATTCAGGACCCTACTGACAAATCCTTCCAGCAACCCTCACCTGTCTCTTAATTTCCTTTATCTAAGCACAAGTTTACTCCACTTCAGTTAACGGCTTAGGACCCTAAATGCCCTCTTAGGGTCATCCAGATCCTCACTTCTGCCAAGGTATATAATACAAGGAAAACCTACAAATGCATACGGACACATTTCTCTGTATGGTCTGCCTCTAAAGAATAAGATCAGTTTCAGCATCTGTATACACTGTTTTACCATTATACATCTACCAGAGTTTGTCTTGCTGCCATTTCCAATTTACATCAGGGACTTCACAATTCCTCTCTTGTTTCCTTAATTCTGCAAGGCTTTCCTTAAGGGTGTATTTTAAATCACACCCCCGTTCACAAGAAGTCTACTCTGTGCTGCAAAATTAACTGAGATGCATAAAAAAAGAAAACACCTTTATTGAATTTTCACTTGTGCATAGGCAAACTTACATTTATATAAAAAGTACACAAACCATATTAACAAGTTCACATTTACAAACATTATACGGCGTGTATACTATTCTATGCAATAAAATCAATCCAACATTACTTAAATTGGTTAATTCCTGCTTTCTCTTAAACCTCATTCCTCCTCTAAAACATTTTTCTGCATGTATTGTTTCCACAATTTCCATTTTTTTTCTATGCAATTTACTCCTAAACTTTCTAAAGATCCCACTTCCTGTTTGTTTATCTCTGTTACAATATCCACTATATCAAGTATGGTTGGTTGAGACTTTGAGTTCTGTTTTTAAGTAAATGTTTTTTGGCATCCACCAGAATTAAACTTAACAAGCCTTTGCTATGTCTAGGCAATTCAGATCCTGTATCCCAGCTCAAAAAAAATTATTTAGTTACACTTATTTGCTTGCCCAATATTCCTGACAAATTACTCTGTAGGGAATTTTTTAAGTCTGCCAACTCATTACACTCAGAACACACATGCTCACAGGTACCTCTTTCTTCCACATTAGACCGCCAACATTTGCCATCTACCTGTGGAAAATTCTTTGGAGTCTGCTTGGGGTATTAAAAGTACCTATGCAAACACTTCCAGGCAAAAATCTTAAATCTTCTAGACTTTGTTGTATATTTGGGAGCCATACATATGTCCCCCCATTGTTTCTGTGAACTGCTTATTTAATCTCCTCAAACTTTGCTGGCCTATAGTTACCATGCAATGTTTTACATGACATACTATTTATCCCGATTTTAACAGCAGCTTCTGTTCTAGATTCAAGTAAAAACTCAACCAGTGCAGGTCTTTCACTTAGGATTCCCCATCCCTTTCTCTTTGCATATACTCTGATATCAATCCCTGACAGGGAAGGCAATCTCTAGCCTGCAGTCCAAATGTCTTCTTGGCCTCTTCCCATTCCATTTCCTTAGCCTCTCTAATTATTTGTTCTCAATACCTTGGCTCCTTTGCTGGCTACCTCCAGTAAATTCCAGCCCCCTCTTGTATATTCTCTGCACTGCTAATTCCGGTCATCCCTACTGCAGAATCTCCTTTCTCTATTCCCATGCCGGCTTAGTTCTTAGTATACTCTCTTCTACTTTATGGATATATTATTCTGTATGACTGTTATTTTCCATAAGGATCTGTAACCAAAATCGCACTCTTTCCTTATTTCTTGAACCCCCCCCCCCCCGCTTCATCATCTTTCTTTTTCATTCTGAAATGTAGCCTTCTGCTTGTGTTATGTGTAAGAACATTAACTGTGTACCTCTAAAATTTCCCTTCAAATCAGGTAATCCTAAACCTCCTTGTTCTATTGGAAGGCTCCGCTTATCCCACTTGACTCTTGCTCTCTTCCCCTCCCAGATAAAATCCTTCAGCTCTATATTAATTACTACCCAAAACTTTTCTGGTTGATAAAAAATATGCCTTACCTGTGTATAAAACTAAATGGTCTAAAAACATTTTAATGCTTTCCAGTTTTTTAGTTTTTTGCATTATCTTTTGTTTAGTAACTTCCTAAATATCAATAGCTGGCGTAACAGTGTTCTTTTTAACCCATACTCCTAAACACTTAATTTTATCTTGCCCCCATAAATATGGGTATTGCTGAACAAATCTGTGTATGGCCACATAGTTTGCAGCTGTAGCCTCTGTTTTATCTTCCTTCATTTTATACCCCCCCCAAATAAAATAACTGTCTCAGAATGTTCCATAACACCAAGATGTACTTTTCTGGTTCCATAAGGTACAAAATAATATCATCTGCAAATAAAGCCAACTTTTCTTGAATACCCTACCAACTATATCCTTGAATTTCTGATTCCCTTATTTTTTTTGCCAATGGTTCTAAATAAATGCCAACAACAAAGGAGAAAGAGGACACCCCTGCCTGGGTCCTCCATTCAGACACAACTTATCAGATAATAACCCTAGTAAAATGGGCCACAGTTGCAATATTAAGAATTTTCTAATACGTTTTAAGGCAACACTGCATTATGCAGGGCAATCACTTAGTGTAAGCTGACAAACTTTCTACCCAATCTTTATTCTGAAGAATGATATAACAAGCTGCATGTCAGCTGTCATTATAGATAGTTATCATCCACTCAATATAAAATATATGTTGCAGTGCACATCTGAACAAGTAGATACACCTATTTATGAGAAAAGGCTTTACACACTTCGAGTGAACCTAGAGAGAAAAAAATCTAATCCCAAGTGTAAATATGAAATGGCTATAAGACAGATTTTAACAGACAGTATGTAAACCCGAAATCAAAGATTTCAGAATGATATTCTAAAACTGCAGGGACTGGATCTGATAAAGGATCTTTTTTTCTCTACCAGCTGCTCATAACGACAAATTAGTCCATTCATCACTGTAACTCTTGTGAGTGACTGGCCTTTGAGAACAGTTGATATGAACAACTCATATAGTCAAAAAGGAGTTAACTGCAAACTGAAGAAAGTCATAATTCAGAGGCAGAGAATGTCCAGGTAAGGTCCGTCTGTGAAATGGATCAAGACTATTTTGCTGGGACATAACTGTATGTGCTTCTCTAAAAGGTAAAGATGAAGCAGAAGAAACCACGTTGCACTGTGGTGTCTGGTTGACTCACTGGACCTCATCATCAAAGGGAAATGGGAAGAAGAGAAAATCAATTCAGAAAGGCATCTCCAGATGACAGAATCCATGAGGAACCCTTAAAGAGGTATAATTAGGGAACACAAGCTGCTACATTATGTATCAGTAAGCGGTGAATTAGTCAGTCTGCAAGAAAACTGTCTTCTCCAAGAATATGACTAGCCACAAGAAAGAGTATGGTGTGGATAAACTATTCCCAGGCTCTCACAGGTTCTTGACCTAGGGGATAAGATTACATCCCCCTGCTTACTTTTTATACCAACCTACTGCCATGGCAACTATAGTCTGAGAAAGAAGAACCTGAAGAGTTAATAGGGTTAGAAGGACTGCCTTCATCTTGAGGACACAGCTGTGGAGACTTGAATTTTTGAGATGTCCAGACACCATGAACTGTTTGCCTGTTGTGATGCTCCATACTATGACTGTTGCATTAACAGTAATATTTGTGAAGTTAGCAACTGGAAGGGGTTTCCACAGGCATGGTTATCAGTTCATTGCTGTTCACCACCAGAGGTGCTAGTTGCAAACAGTGGAAATTCCTATGAAATGGGACATAGGAACTGACTTCTGGGGCATTAGGTTCATAGGTATATACTAAGCAAAGACTACCAAAGCCTTTATAAGCCTACCTGTGCAACCCAACCCAATTGTGTCTCTATGTATAATGGGCATTAGAAGGGAGTATGCTAATTAGAAAGTTTTTAAAGGTAATCTGGGGTGTAAATTAGTTTGAGCATACTGACTGCTTCTGTCTAGCAGACACATGGGGGCCAGGTCTGGGGTGAATTTCTGATTTCCAATCCACTGGTCAAGGTTACACTTAAATAGGTTTAGGGATGGACTCTGCTACACATGAATGGGGTTCATGTTCCAAAGCATGGGGATCCTCGGAGACACATATCTGTCTTGACAACATGCCCTACTTATGTCAAAAGCAAAATTTAAATCCCTGGATCTAGTGGTTCTGATGCTGTTTGTTTTGCAGATGTGCAAAAGTTCCATGAGAGCTGTATTCGAGGATGCCTTGTATGCCAGGCATAGATCACCTCTCGGTAACCTGTTGGAGACTGTGTACAGACATATGGCTTTAAGGACAATGTGTTTACACCCTGGATTTTCCTGGTACGGAACCTTTGAGGGGGTTCCAACTGTTACATATATCAAGTCAGGTATATGCAGAAGTGAGCATATACTCAATGATGGGAATCTTTACTATCCATTGTAGTACCCTTGTCCGTAGTCTGGCAATAGGTAATACAAACATGGCTGCCACCATCAGTCCTGAAGCCTTTAGGCACAGCTAAACTCAAACAGTGTTGGGAATTGATTATTATGGACATAATATCCATTCCAGAGACAGATGGGCCTGACAGTGGATTATGTCTATTTAGCATCCTATGAACATCAGCAGCTAGGATGATAATAACTAAGACTTTTCAACATTCAGCATTACAGCTCGACAAAAGTACTTTTGAGCAGGGATTTGCAGGAAGCAGTCAAAGCCTAAAATAATACAGCATCCAGAAGTCAGCTGTCTAACTGTAGGATGGTACCCACTCCCCACTGCAGACCCTGGTGAACTACAACCATGGCCAAGCACTTAAGCGAGTTCCATGGAAGCTGAAGTGAGACTAATGGGAGTATTCAGAATTGGAAAGGTCTGCTCCTACCCACAGATATATCATACTAAACTTCTTCATGATCTAGATGTGTAAGTAGGTTTCTTTCAGATCCAAACAGTATATTTAGTCCTTCTTATAACCACAGAAAGACAAGGTGCATTATGAACATCCAAAAGATTTGTTTGGGAAAGTGTTGAGGATCACTCAGATCATTGACTAACATGAGACTTTTTCTTTTCTTGGGCACCAAAAAGGACATGGAATAAAATCTAAACCCTTTTTTGTTCTTGGTTGACTTCCTGGATGGTTCATTTTAATAAGAGGTTGGAGGACTTGCTTGAAGTTTTCTGATGCATTGTGATGTTGAGCAATTGACAAATGCTGAGACTGGAGGGCCTATGAAAGGGACTAAGTGCCCACAGATATTACCATCCTCATCCACCTGTCCTTGATTAAAATCCAAGTTGACAGGTAGAGGATAAGCTGGTCCCAGAATGCATCCAAAGTAGGAAGGTAAGTTGAGGCCTCAAAATTGCTGCTTATTGCATTTTAAGATGGGCTTCAGCCTCCTAGGAAGAACCAAGAACCCCCCATCCCCCACCACACCCTGAGCTCATGACAATAGTGGAAGCTTTCTGAGGATCTGGGCTTAATTCCATTTGCCTTCTACTGAGGTTTAGGCTGTGTGTCATACCAAAACAATCTACACTGCTAGCTCATTACTATCCCAGAATGGTACAATCTGCAGCCTGGACCTTTATACCTAGGGTCTTCTCTTTTTTTTCTATATTCTCTGGGCACTCCTTTACTTCAATGTATGGGCTTGAAAAAAAGGAGAGTCTGAAAGGTGCACCTTTTTAAAGGTTCATAGGTACATACTAGGCTAATGGCCCTGGAGCCTTTACAAGCCTAGCTCAAAAAACTTGCTCAGGCACCATGCCACCCGATGTTAGTTCGCAGTGCCCCTATCCAATAGGGCAACTGGAATGATCCCTGCAGTGAACTTTCTGTTACCCATCCACTCGTCAAGAGTTCTCTTGAAGAGGGCCAACAAGCTGCTCTGCTTGACATGAATGGGAAGCTTATTCCAGAGTATGGGCAGTCTTTGGGAGATGAACCTGTCCCTCCAGCATGTTCTGTTAATTGTGGTAATGAGGTTGTGATCTCTGGAGGGTGTGGCATGGGGGGATTGGGATTTCTTTAGGAGTAGCATTTCAAGTAGGGCTGGGTCAGACATGGCTTCATAAGTCAAGCAGAGATCACTTCTAAGTAGACGATAAGTGACTGAGAACAGCTGAAATTTCTTAAGTCTGTCCATGTAGGTCATGTGCTTAAGGCCTGGGATCCTTTTTGTGAGGTACTTTTGTGGCCTCTCCAGCTGTTGTAGGTGTCTGGTCAGGAACATGCCAAATGGGACGTTATATTCAATGATTGGTCTAATGAGGGATGAGTAGGAGGGATGATGACCTCTTTCTTCCTGGATATGAAACCTTTGGTTATAAGATGCGCCACGTAGAAGGACTTTCTGACCACAGTGTTAATGTGGTGGTCGAAGGTGAGGTGGCCGTCAACCTGGGTGCCCAGATCTCTTATGACCCCTTCAGTGTTCAGTGGGCTCCCATCAACGTTGTTCTTGAAAGAATGTTGCTGCTTGAGCCACATATGCTGATGATTTGAAAAGGCAGACCCTGTGTCTCTGGCATCTCCTTTGGTGGCACTGTAAACTAAGGGAGCTTATCTTTACATTGCAATCTTAATAATCCCTCTATTAACTAGTTTATTTCGTTTGCTAAAAATCTTTCAAAATATACCATGGGAGAGTAGTACAGATTAGCTTTCATCTGAAAAATATGATGGAAACACAGAGTTTTTGCAGATACTGGGAGTATCAGGCTAATATCCAAATTACCTATTCTCTATGAGGCCAGGTAACACAGTTGTCATTTTTGGGAACAGAAGCCAGTGTACTATGCTTTTTATGCAGCTACTCTGATAGCATCATCTAAGATGCTGACTAGAAGAAGCAACGCATACACACATACATATACATACATAAAGAAAGATGAAATAAGTATTTATAGATGTATATGCAATGTACTGTTGTATATAATATATAAATAAATGTGTGCATCCACTATAGACTTCTGCACACGAGCATATGTGTGCTTTCACTTGCTCCATTCTGAGATGTTCTGTCATACTCAAAATTTTGTTATCAGTGATGAATTTAAAGCTTTCTTTGTTTCCTCTGTGTTTAGAATTCCTCCTGCTGTACAGGATGCCATATGATCAAAGACAGATTCTGTAACATCGGTTCCTGTTTGTACTTATTTCCCAAAGAATACAGCTTTGAGCCAGTCTGGAGCAGATGGGAATCCTAATGTTTGGATGGAATACATGGAGTGGGAAGGTAATAGGTTTACAATGGGATGGTGGTTGGATGGGTAACAGGGAGAAAACACGTGGGAGATATGGCTGGACCTCACCTTTTTTTAAATGTTAAAGCAGTGATAGGCTCTGTGGGATCTGCTACTGCCACACCTAACTTACTTTAGCTTTCCCTGTAACTTTTACTGCCACCAGAATTATTTACAGTATTTTGCATTTACATTTTTATTTTATTTACATCATGTTTAGTGTCTGGTAATTTAGTGCACAGGATTACAGTTATGAGCTAATAAACTTCATCCTGTAATACAGGGATTCAGTCCTTCAGCCTCCCTTTACTTGCTGTGTGACAGATCATCCCAGAAAAAGATATATGCTTAGTGGGTTCAAATGGTTAACAAATGAACAAAAATAAACACGGCTATAGTGAATCCTTGTACCCCCCTGGTGAGACTGCTCAGGTGTGTGTGTGGCTAGCTTGACTGACACACAAAATGAGTCTGATGTAATATGTAAATCAAACATTACTGACATATATTCAGATTTGTTTATGACATCACATATATATTACTTTAACTGAATGCCCTTTTTCAAAATCACCGGGAGCTACATGATACAGTCCTCTATTTTAATTTAATAACAACTGCGAAGAGTACTAACAAATGCTGAATGGACTGATTATTTATTGTCCTTCCAGCTGTTAATCAAACACTTTTCAGAAGGGAAGTAGAATAATATATGTTGTAAAACCTCATACGAGTTTAGCAAAGTACTGTAGTTCATGCAGTAATACTATTCTGCATATAGCATTCAAGTGTACCTCGTTTTGAGGAACACTCTTCATTTTCAGTCTTAAACAGGTCATGTTCCTTGCAGCTTCACAATGAAAAGGGCTGTTCCTTGTTAATGTTTTCATGTAATATGCATGGTAAATAAAAAACAATTTTAATTCATATTAATTGTTCAAAACCACTTTATATTTAAATGCACTCACCTAATGCAATGTTCAAACAGAAATCAGCCAACAGTAGGTGTGCATTGTCAACCAGTATTATTATAATCCTTTCCCCAGATGACCACTTCATCCATTGCGGAAAAAAAGCAGCAAGGATCATATTTTCCACGTCACACATCATCTATTTTAAAGATTTTGCCTTCTGTTGCATGTATTTAACAGTTTAAAGTGTATTTTAAAGGTTTCTGCCTTCTGATGTATGTATTCATCAGTAATATAAAATTCTGGCATATAAGTTTAATAAATATAGTATAAAAGCTGATATATATATATATATGTGTGTACTGAGCAAACGACCAAAATCCAAACAGCCGGGCATACTTACACGAAAGTGCTATTCACCGAAGCAGCACTTTCGCATAAGTATGACTGTTGCCGAGGCTGTACTACGGTGTGGGTAAGTGAAATTTCACTTTTCCCCACTGTAGTGCGGTCTCGGAGGGAGAATATTAAAGTAGGGGGGTGTGGGGGGTGCAGGGGTAAATTAATTTTTTTTTTTTTCACAAGCTTTAACGAAAGCGTTTTTTCGATAAAAACACTTTCGTTAAAGTGTGTTTGGGTTTTATGGATTCGGACGTTTGCTCATTCCAGCAAACATCCTAGATCCATATATATATATATATATAGATTCACTTCAGAAGACGGAAAGCCCAAAATCTGGAATTTCAAAAGACTGAGACCAAAATCTTGAAAGTTCAAAAGACTGAAAACTCAAAATATTTTTGCTCTTCTCTGGGTTTTCCGTCTTTTTTTTTTTTTTTTTTGGCTTTTTAACACTGGGAATTTTGAGTGCTAACACTTCAATATGGAGCCGGACTGTGGTATGTAAATAATACAGGGCATCAGAGTTCCTGACATCTTGTTTTTCAAAAAAAAATGCATGCTAATGTAAGTTTCATTGTTCTTCTAACTTTCAAATATAACTCTTCACTGTCCAGATTTTTGCAGAATGTCCAGATTTTTGCCTCATATTTTTTCCAATCATACCTAGCATTTCAGGTATGTAGTTTACTATGTCTACATTAATTATCACATTAATGCTCTGGTTTCATAGTGCCTTACTGAATGCTGCCGAATGAACATCAAAGTGCTCCAAATTATGTGGAAAGCGTCGCATTCAACCATAAGCGAATCCACCGTTCCGCTGTTCTGCACCGAACAGCTTTGGCTCGGCTACACGACTTTTGATTGGTTTATATACCACAATTCTTGGCAATCAGCATTGCGGTATACAAACCAATCAAACAGGTACTCCGCTGTTCCACATTAAACAGTATTGGCTGTGCTACACAGTTTTTGATTAGCTCGTATTCTGCAATTACAGCCAATCGCCATTGTGGTATATGAACCAGTCAAATAACTGTTCCTGAGGACGGGAGCCAATGACAGCTCCAAATATGTGACCATTCGTGTGCCAAGAATGGTTGTGGAACACTGTACAAAAGTAAATAACTGCAATATCAACAGTTAAAAGGAATTATTTTAACTGTTGGTATTGCAGTCATTTACTTTGAATCCTTTTAACTGCTGGTACTGCAGTTATTTACTTTGGTACTGTTTTGCTCCTAATTTATTTTTTTTCCTCTCTTTAAACGCATACCTCTCCACCTCCTAGAGTAAGAAATGTGGACAAAGCTAATAGCCAAACATAATGTGGTGATAAAGCCACAAAAATAGGGGCAATTTTTTTTGATATTGCTTTTATAAACTTAGCAAGTTGCTAGAATAAAACGTTTTGTGTTCCCATACATGATCTGAAGGATATGATGTCTGACACTCAATTTTCTGTCATTATCTTATTTCATTCCTCTGTGATTTGCCAGAAAACTATATATTTTATAAGGAACAAACCAAAAATATCAGGCAAAAATCTGGGCATTTTGCAAAATTCTGGGCAGTTGAGAGGTATGACAAGGGTGAATGCATGTGTGTGTGTGTGTGTGTGTGTGTGTGTGTGTGTGTGTGTGTGTGTGTGTGTGCTGTCACAGCTCTCAACCTCTTAGCACACGAAATCTGGACACAGCCTTAATTAATGGGGGCACAAAGGCCCAAAAAAGGAACCAATTTTAAATATTTCTCTTATAAACTTAGAAACTGGAAAGATAGCTCAACGGTAGCATCAATTTAATGAAAGTATTAAAGGGATTCCAGGAACTTAAACCTGCTCAACAGCAAAAGAAAAGGGAGTTGTTTTTATAGCAAGACAGTAAATTGCTAAATTCAAGCCACACATTCATGCACTGTGTCTCAAAACGTGCTGGAAACTCAAAATGAATTTTTCAGTTAAACATACAATCACTGTTACTAAAACTAGAAAATTTGGAAAACAGGGGCTGTCATTCTAAATCTGAATCTCTGGCTCAAATGAAAATGTTAAAAAGAAGCAAATGTAATTTTTGCTACATTGCTAGGCTCCCTAAGATACTGAAGAAAGATTTTGGTACAAAGTAGAATGAAAGGGCTCATAGGTCACTTGTCCCCAACAGTGCTTCTACATATGATAAACCCAGGCCCGTAATAATTTCATCTCCAGCACATAAAAAAA
This sequence comes from Protopterus annectens, assembly GCF_019279795.1. NCBI lineage: Eukaryota > Metazoa > Chordata > Ceratodontiformes > Protopteridae > Protopterus > Protopterus annectens. Next base: position 336,633,254 of record NC_056740.1, on the reverse strand, counting down.
TGGCTTGAGCTACTGTCCTATATATAACAGAGTTGTATTTGATAATGACTTCTCCAAACTAAATGTAAAATAAAAACTCATTTCACTGCCCATACTCTTTGCAAATGTACTTGGCTGCATTAAAGCCATGAATTTGGACACTGCATGGGAAAAACCTCACAGCTGTGAATATCTTACAGTCAATTCATGGATGGAATGCTGTACTATCAATTGATGGCAAGAGACGAGGCTATAACATCCTCCAACCAAAGCACCTGCACTAATTCAAGAAAACTTGAAGGACAATTTTTGGACTGTCAAAATGGCCAGAAGCTGAGGATCAAAATTAATGCTGAGGGGGTAATTTTTTTTAAGAGATGAAAAGTACAACCTCAGCAGTCTACGGGAAGGGTAACTGTTTTACAGGGCTTAACCTGATGTGTTTTCTGATTAAACACGATAAAAAGAGTGTGTGGAATAATTTTATATGGCTCTCGGTAGTGATGCTTTACAGAAATAGTCATAAAGATAACAGTGCTGGAAAATAAAGAATCAGCCACGAGATCTGTTATACCTCTGGTAGGGAGATGAGGGTTTAACAGTTAATTCAGAAGGGGGCATCTAGACATGGCTAATACATTAGTGTTCCTTCTAAAATCCCATTAGTACCTTTTTCTTGTTTAATGTAATTATTTGGGGAATTATTGCTTGTTATGTTTTTTAATGTAACTGTTTGGGGAATTACTGCTTGTTAGACTGATCCCTCTATTCATCTTCCCACCCATTTAAGGCATGTTGACAAACTGTACAGCTACTCTTACAGAGGTAAATAGGGCAGTTCCACATTAATGCTTACTTTCAACCCAGGTAAAAGACAACTTTCATTAATTTAAAAGCCTTTGAGCTATACCTGGAGTTTGGGGATATAGTTTAGCAGTACGGTGACTTAGCAGCATGATCGTGACCCTTCACATTTCTGCATCAGATAGAGCTGATATGTTTTTTTCCCCTCAGTATGGCAAGGTGGTATCCCAGAAAGTGTCTAAAGAGACTTAACGCAATAAACTCTTTGTGCACACTAGGACGTAAAACAGCCCCTTAGTTATTCCTATGATTTGAAAGGGGCACCATATGTGCACTGAATAAGAAGTTATGTACACACCATAATGTTCCATCTGAGTAGGTAGCTTCATTTGTCTGCAACCTGTGGGTCTTGGATCCGATATCGGATCCGAGCCGGCAACTTGTTTCATAGCTAATGGATCCGAGCTCCTAGCTCCTCCCCTCACCCATAATCCCCTGCCAACCCTCCATGACCTCAGATCAAGTTTGCCCCTCAGTATGTACCCAAAAAGGGTATTCCAACTTACATAGATCCACTGAAGGCCAGGGGGAAGGAGGGGGGGATGGTTGCAGACAAATGAAGCTACCTACTCAGATGGAACGTTATGGTGAGTACATAACTTCTTAATCTGAAGTAGGGACTTCATTTGTCAGCAACCTGTGGGACAGAGTCCCCAGCTACCTGAATCTTGGGTGGCCATCATGGAAGGATATTGCGGAGCACCGCAGAGCCAAAGGATGCTCTCCCTCTAAAAATCACGTCCAGTTTGTAGTGGTTAATAAAGGTATGAGATGAGGCCCAAGTGGCTGCCGAACAAATATCATCCAATGGAACTCTAGATTTGAAGGCCGCAGAAGTAGTGATGGAACGAGTGGAATGTGCGCGAACTCCTTCAGGTGCGTATCTCCCAGAAGCTTGGTACGCTAGCAGGATACATTGTGAAATCCAGCGTGATAGAGAGATTTTTGATATTGCTTTCCCCAAATTAAATTTGGCAAAGGAAATGAACAGCTGGTCGGATTGTCTGTGACCAGCTGTTCTATGAGTATAAAAACGTAGCTGCCTATGAACATCTAATGAGTGCAGCTTGTACTCTCCTTTATTCTGATATTTAGGAAAGAAGACCGGTAAATTTATGGATTGATTTATATTGGTTTCTGATGCTATTTTGGGAAGGAAGGAGGGACTGATCCTGAGGTACACTCTGTCCGGATGAAAGATCAAATAAGGAGGCTTCACAGAAAGAGCTTGAAGCTCCGACACTCTTTTCGCAGAAGTAATGGCTACAAGGAATGCTGTTTTCCAGGACAAGTATTTGAGATCTACTGAAGCAGCAGGTTCAAAAGGTGGAGCAGTCAGGGCTTGAAGAACTAGTGAAAGATCCCAAGGTGGTACGGCTTTTTTTATAGGGGGTCTAAGCAAAAAGGTGCCCTTGAGAAAGGTTTTACACAATTTGGCCAACATCAAGGGCCCTGTGTCATGTCCCACATGGTAATGGGAGATGGCAGCCAATTGCACTTTGACAGTTGAGCAACTAGCGCCTTCCTGAAAAAGTTCGGTTAGGAAGTCTAATATGGATGGAAGAGGAGCCGTAAAGGGATCTAGATTATGATGCTCCGCCCAGACGGAGAAACGTTTCCATTTACTGCGGTACACTTTTCTGGTGGAGGGCTTAAGCGCTGCCACAAGGATGGCTTTGACTGGTGAAGAGATACCGGGAGTCCTAACTAGGAGTGGAACTGGAGCAACCAAGCCATCAGCTTCAGATTGTCCAGATTTGGGGTTGGTAAGTCCGACGGATGGGAGATTAGATCCGGACTGGGATCCAGAATCCAAGGGGGATTCACTAGGTGAGACCACAGGTAAGGGAACCAAATTTGCCGAGGCCAGAATGGGGCAATGAGGATCATCCTGCTCCCCAACCGCGAGGCTTTCTGTAAGAGCTGCAGCATCATGGGTAGAGGAGGATAGGCATAAAGTAGACCGGGTGGCCAAGCATGCACCAGAGCGTCTCTTGGGGTTTCCCCTGGAGGGGGAATCAGAGCGAAGAAATTGCCGTATTTGGTGTTTGAGGGAGAGGCAAAAAGATCGCAGCAGGGTTGCCCCCATATTGCGAATATCTGCTTCGCTACTAGTGGGTTGAGAGACCACTAAATGCAGGGGTAAGAAGGGTGCGGCTGAGTTTGTCCGCTAGGATGTTGGCCCGCCCCGGAATGTGCGTTGCAATCAGAAAGCGGTTGGTGGAAATCGCCCATTCCCACACTCTCATGCCTTCGCGGCATAGAGGGTAAGACCTGGTTCCCCCGTTTGTTGATGTACCAGACAACCGACATGTTGTCCGACTGAATTGCAATCGTTCCTACGGGGAGGAGATTCTGAAGTACTTGCAACGCGTACAGCACCGCTCTCATCTCCAGAACGTTGATATGCAGGGAGGTCTCTGTATTGTTCCACGTACCTTGGACGGTCCTGCCTGAATAATCCCCCCCACCCGAGGCGGGAGGCGTCCGTGGTCACCGTGGTGAGAGGGGGAGAGGTGCAGAAGGGTCGGCCCGTATGGAGGTCCGGAACATGGAGCCACCATAATAGAGCCCTCCTGCAAGCCTTGCTGATAGCAATGGGGTGATGGAGAGGAAAATACAGAAAGGACCATTGTACTAGAAGGGTCCACTGCAGTACCCGCATGTTCAGACGGGTGCATGGAAGGAGCGTTATCGCTGCCGCCACGGAGCCCAGCGCCCTCAGGACCAATTCCGCCGGTGGGGTCTCTGATTGGAGGATGGCCCGCACATGAAGTTGCAAATTCCGTAGTCGTTCCGATGACAGGAAGGCTCGTATATCTCTGGTGTCTATTCTGGCTCCTATGAATTCTATGACTTGTGTCAGGGCCAGAAAGGATTTGTCGGCATTGATGGTGATGCCTAACTGTGGGGCTAGGCGGAGAAAGAAATCTCTGGCTGAGCAAAGTAGATGCCTTGTTGGGGCGGTCAGGAGCCAGTCGTCCAGGTACGGAAAGACCTGTATTCCCTGGAGTCTCAGGTGGGCCGCAATCACTGCTAATACCTTGGTGAACACCCTGGGGGCTGTGGTGAGGCCAAAGGGAAGGACCCTAAACTGGTAGTGACTGGCTACCAGCCGGAAGCGGAGGAACCTCCTGGATCATCTGTCCATTAGAATGTGGTAGTACGCATCCTTGAGGTCTATAGAGCACATCCAATCGTTCTCCCTTAGAAGGGGGAGAATAGATTGAAGAGTGACCATTCGGAATTTTTCCTTGGTTACCGACAGGTTCAAATGGGACAGGTCTAGATTCGGTCTCAAGTCCCCCGTCTTTTTTGGCACCAAAAAGAACCTGGAGTAGAACCCTAATCCGAGCTGGTCTTGGGGGACGGGCTGGATGGCTCTTTTTCTTAGCAGCTGCTGAATTTCTGCGGCTGCAGCCTCCCTCTGATCGGGTGGTACATCAGGGAGGTTCTTGAATTTGGAGACATGAAGTAATGGGATTTTGTATCCTCTGGATATAATTCGAAGCACCCAGCGGTCTGTCATGATGGACTCCCATGCCGCTAGGTGCTCCGAGAAGCGCCCCCCGACTGCCTCAGGAGTGGAGCAGTCGGGCAACCCTGCAGGGCTGCTGTGTGGGCCAGTCAGAGAAAGGTTCTCTGGACCCAAAGTTTCTCGGAGCCCCTCTGCCCCTGGGGCAGCGTCCTCCCTGTCCTCCTCTGCCACGGAAGGACTGGTTGTCCGGAGCGGGTGGAAATGTTGCGATTTCCGGAACCACATCTTCTTCTGACCTTTTTGGTTCTTCAAAAAGGACCGCTGGGGAGCAGAGAAGCGGACTCCGACGGCAGACAACGTCTTCCCGTCCTTCTCGCTCTGGACAAGTGTCTCGCGAACCGTTTTGCCAAACAGGGCAGAACCATCGAAAGGGGCGTTCGCAAAGGACGCTTTAAAGGGCTCCGCAAAGTCACAATGACGGAGCCAGGCCTGACGTCTCATGACTAGGCCCGCTCCGCTAGCTCTAGCGGCTCCCTCGGTGGCGTGGGACAATAGTCGCATAGAGGTATTTGAAATGGATCTCAGAGTGGCCATTTGGGTGGAGTACAATTGTTTGTCCCCCGCCGACATGGACTCAGGGGGTAGGCAGCGTATTCTTTGATAAGATCCCGCTGCATCCTGATGACATGTGCCATATAGTTCAGAGACCTTACCGAAAAGGTCGCTGAACTAAAAACTCGCTTCCCTAAGCGGTCCATCGAGCGGGACTCCTTGCTCGGTGGATGGACTGAGGGGCTCTCCTGAGCTAGTTCCCTCTTCGTGGCTGCCGCCGTCAACATGGCATCTACGGGGGGACCCTTGCTCCAGTGTGACCGGTCTGCGGGGGGGCTTAGTATCCTGTCCGGGCATTTGGGTATTGGCTCCACGGTGTCCGGGTCCTTCCACGCCCTGGTGGTAATAAGGTCCACCAAGGGGTCGGCCGGAGGGGACACCCAAGAGGTAGACGGGCCTGCTTCGAATGCCTCCAGAAACACGGACTCGTCGGAGGAAGACTTGGGGGCAGACCACCCACCTCTGATCCTCAGCATCTCCATGATGTCTCCAAAGGAGACATCCTCAGGGGGTGATCTTGGGGAGCCTTCCCCTTCATCCAAGTCTGTGTCCTCAGTTAAGGATTCAGGGGAGTCCACGTGCCTCCATTTGCACTTGTGCTTGCGGGGCACTTCCTCGGGGGGGCTGTCCGAGGAGGTCTCGCCAGCAACATCCTGTTCCAACGGAACAACCTGGGACATTAAAGCAGGCTGTCCCTGAGGCCGGGTGATAGAAGCCTGGCCCAGCAGAGAGGGAGTGCAGGGTGGAGCCGAGACAAGGGCCGGGGGTCCGGATGCTCTCAACAGAGCCCTCTCCACTACATCGAAGGCCAAGGGGGAACCGCTCTCCCTGGGCTCCGAGAGCCGGCTCCCACTCGGATCCGATGAAGGTATCGGAACCGGCGCTGAGACCATCGGATCCGAAGGACCAGTGCGCTCCGACTTGGACGAAGGCACACTGAATCCCTCGGATCCGAAGCTCAGGCCATGGCTCCGAGAGGTCGGATCCGACAGACTCGAGGACAGGGTCGGATCCAAAGTACCAAGTACTGTTGGCGCCGACCCACCCCCGGCTCCGACGCTGCTTGGCTCCGAATGCTCCAAACCAGGGTAGCGGGTCGGAGAAGGAGCAATTGTTGCGAAAAAGGGTGTCAAGCTCCCCCCCGAAAGGGGGGGGAGGCAAGAGCACTCCCATCTGCAGCTGGGCCTGGATGAATCTTCGCATCATCCGGTCCAAGTCTGCATCAGACATGCTGAATGTTGATCTCGAAGAGGCCACCGAGGCAGGCCTGGAATGCCGCCTCGATGACCTCGATGGAGATCGGGCCTCCTCCTCCTCGGGCCCTGAGGAGAAGCAAGGAGATCGGAGCCGAGGAGGAGGAGACCTAGAAGCAGTGGAGGGAGAAGCCCGCTTAGCTGGCGGGGCGGCGAGGCCTCGCCCGCCGCTTGTGGTGCTTCTCACTCCGTTTCTCCCTCCTAGCCTCCCTGTCCTCCGGCGCTTTAGCAAGAGTTTGAGTCCCGGCCGAAGGAAGGGGGGCAGGAGTGGCAATAACCACAGCCTGTAGTAGTGCCACGGGAGCAACGGAGGCCGGAGCCGAGTCCGGGGGCAAAAGTCCCGCCAGGACCAGCTTCGACCTCCGCTCTTTCAGTGCCCTGGGGTTGAACGCTGCACAAATGGTACAGCCTGAGGTGAGATGTTCAACCCCAAGGCACCGAACGCACCGAGTGTGGCCATCAGCCGGGGAGAGCTTATGGCCACACTCGGTACATTTAGAAAAAATGGCTTTTGGGGCCTCAGCCATACTTTAAAGAAAAAAGGAGTGCTACACAAACACACAGGCCCCAAAAACACAAACACACACACAGACACACACACTCACTAACGACCAGCGAAGGGAGGGAAAAACTATGTAAAAAAATTTATATTACAGGGAACCTAACTCTTACACACTTTTTTAAAATAAAGTAGAGAAAATTTGACTAAGAAAAACAGACTTAACTGACGATTTTTCGCTAGAGCTCAAGGACTCCAGCCATCCACAAGCGTGGCAAACTAGATCTGGGGTCATGGAGGGTTGGCAGGGGATTATGAGTGAGGGGAGGAGCTAGGAGCTCGGATCCATTAGCTATGAAGCAAGTTGCCGGCTCGGATCCAAGACCCACAGGTTGCTGACAAATGAAGTCCCTACTTCAGATGCATTGTTTAATAACTACAAAGTATTTCATGCCAGTTTGCCTTGAATATGTGATTCTACATTAAGTAGCTATAGCCTATTACAGGCCTGGATAGTTAAGGGTACTGCATTATTGCTCTGCACCAAGTGGCACCCTGCCATAAAAGATGTAATGTATGTGACGTAGTCCTTTGGATGTTTTCAGCTTTGTTGTGCTGCAGTCCTCATGTGCTTGAACATATGCTAATTTACAGGAGAGTATTCCTACAATGATACATGGCCAGCTGGGGAGGACGTGGACTAAAGAGTTGAGGAAAAGAAAAAAATATATAGGGGAGAGAGGTATAATGTAGTAGAATATATACTGTCACAGTGATTTTGCATTTTTCTATAAAAAGCATAACCTTGTTGTTTATCTATTTTCTAGATGGTTTGGACCTCCATAAGGTGGCTTGTCTTTTGGAAAGGTAGTTCTGCTTCCTTGTACAGTAGGAGGGGTACTGTAAGTCTTAATAAAGTTCAAGATAGAAAGATGTCAGAGATGCAACAATGTCCCCTAACAAGGGACCGATGTTTTCCTGTATACAGTTCTGTAATTAGTTTTTCTTACACTAAGAAGGCTAGCTCATGAATACCATCACCTTGTTGTGCAACAGTGTCTATACTGACATGCTGTTTAGTTTCTTAGAGGTCATTATATCTCCAAACATCAAAGAATGTTTGTTGTGTTGTGAGATTAAAGTAAGGGTGACTGGAGAAGTGAGATATCTGCAGCTGTAATTCACTGGCATGGACCTTGCATCTTTAAAGCCTTCTTAAATACTCAGAAAGGGCATATTCTTATTTATCTAGTTTCTAATATAATATACTTAGAAAGTTGGTAAAGAGAATCAAGTTCTTTACATTTCATTCTGATCCAATGACCAGAAAATCCTGACTGTCCACAAACCTATCAAACCTGCTGGGCATTGTCTGTACTCATACCATGTTATTCATAGGTTCATAGGTAGGTACTAGGCTATCGGCCCAAGGGCCTAAGTAAGCCTAGCCAACAAGGTTCCCTAGCTTACACCACCCAAGAAAGTTATTTTCCTGTGCCCCTGTCGAGCAGAGCCACAGACGTGATCCCCGGGGAATATTTGTTAAGGGATGAAACTGCTTATATCAGTCCATCAGGTAAATACCCCCTCCCATCTTTTAAAACCATTCTAAAAAGACTTCCTAGCCAAAAGCTGTCACTGTTCAACACCAGGGTAATTATATCCCTAAATCTGAACAAATACCTATTAATACCTTATATCTCCTTACTCTCCCTTCTTTACTCACTTCCTTACCTTCCAGCAATTTTTCTCCCCTGGCTTTCTCTCTAAATATAGCATCAGCCTGCTTTTCCCTCACTTTATATTGCAATTCTTGTTTGTATTATACTAACTTACTTTTAATTTCTTTGTAAACTGGTTAAAATTTCTCTAACTACTAAATCAACGTCACATAACTTTTATCTATTCATAGGTTCATAGGTTCATACTAGGCTATCTGCCCTAGGGCATTTATAAGCCTAGCCAGAGTGTGTTTGGCTTTCGCCACCCATTTTAAATTAATTTTGCTATGCCCTTTTTCGAGATTAGTATACTGTGCCTCTGTCTAACAGTGACACAGAAGTGATACCCGGGGTAAACCTACGATCTCCCATCCACTCAACAAGATTCCTCTTGAAGAGAGTCAATGAGGGACTCTGCCTAACCTGGACTAGGATTTTATTCCAGAGTGAAGGGAGCCTCTCGGTTATGAATCTGTCTCTCCAGCATGTCCTATTTTTTTCAGTGCTGAGGTTCAAGTCTCTCGAGTGCGCAGCTCGATGGGATTTGGATTTTCTGAGGTGCAGCAGATCCATTAATTCCAGGTTGGACATGGCTTTATACGTCAGGCACAGATCGCCTCTGAGCAGGCAGTATGCCAGTGAGTAGAGCTGGAGTTTCTTTAACTGGGCAGCATATGGCATCTGTTTGAGCCCTTTGATCCTCTTGGTGAGGTACTTTTGGGGTCTTTCCAGTTGCTGCAGGTGTCTGGTAAGGTACATCCCAAAAGGGGCATTGTACTCAATTATGGGCCTGATGAGGGATGAGTAAAGAGGCACGATGACCTCCCCTGATCTAGATGTGAATCCCTTCATGATTAGGTGGGCTATATAAAATGTTTTTCTAACCACTTTGGCCACGTGGTTGTCAAATGAGAGACTGCTATCAAATTGGGTCCCCAGGTCCCTAATTACTTCTTCGGTACTTAATGGATTACCACTTATGTGGTAATTTGTGGGCACTTTGTTTTTGCCAAAGAGGATGACTATACACTTTTTGGCGTTTGGCTTGAGGCCATGGCTCTGGCACCAGTTGTCTGTTTCTATGAGGCCCTTTTGGAGGATGCTTGTGTCGGCTGGAGAGTCGATTATGGTGCCCAGTTTGCAGTCATCTGCGAACTTGGTCAGCCACAGTCCTTCCATGTTGGCCTGTACCTCCGAGAAATATATACCGAACAAGAGAGGTCCCAGGACTGAGCCTTGTGGGACGCCACTTGTAACTGGTTTGGAGTCTGACATGGCTCCAGCAATTCTAACCATGTGGGTTCTGTCCTTGAGCCAGTTTGCAACCCATCTAGTGACATAGGGGTTTATATTTAAGCTGGTGAGCTTATCTATAATGCCCGAGTGGGGTATTGTATCGAAGGCTTTTGCGAGGTCCAGGTAGGCTGTGTGGACCACCTTCCCCTCGTCAATGGCCTTGGTGACTGTTTCAAAGAAATCGACCAGGTTTAAGAGGCAGGATCTGCCCTTAACAAAGCCGAACTGGGTAGGATCCAGTGTCTGTAGGTTCCCAATATCTTTACTTATGAGGTCCATGATGATCCTTTCCATAGCTTTGCAGACCAAGGTAGTCAGGCTTATGGGGCGATAGTTTCTAGGATCCGTTGAGCCACCACCTTTGTGGAGAGGGACCACTGTTGCTGTACGCCACTCTTTGGGTACATATCCTGTAGTAAGGCTGAGATTGAACAGTAGTTTTATGTTTGGGTTTAGCTCTTCTTGGAGTTCATGTAGGACGCAGCCCAGGACACCGTCTGGTCCCATTGATGCTGTGTTTTTTGCTTTGGAGAGGGCAGTTCTTACCTGAGCATCTGAGATGTCAGGGGGGCAGCACTCTGCTGGGACAGATATTTGCCCTTTTGGTGGGGAGTTTGCACTGAACCTGTCAGCTAGGATGTTGGCAATGTCTGTGGGTTCGGTGTATTTTTTGTCATTTTGGACTAATTCTGAGCATATCTGGGAATTCCCACCCAGGTTCCTAACATAACTAAAGAAAGCCTTGTGATTATCCTTAGTGTCCTGTGCAATTTTTCTCTCGAAGCTGGCCTTAGACGATTTTATGAGTGCCCGTAGTTTTTTGCTAATACTGATCAGAGATGCCTTCCCTTTTTGGGATTTTGCTCTATCATGTAGTAGCTTACTCCTTCTATTGTATAGTTTGTTTATGGCTGGGGTCCACCAGACAGGACGTCTGCCTTTGGAGGATTGGGTCTTAGTTTTATTTGGGATTGCATGATCCATGCATTCCTGAAGCTGTTCATAGAATGCGTTTATAAAGGATTCTGCGGTTTGGGCCGTATTTTCCACAGGCCCGGGGGCTTTGAAGGATTCCACCTCGGTTTTGAGGAGTGTGAAATTTGCTTTAGAGAAGTTCTTCACTGTGATTTTCAGGGCAGGGGGTGGAGTCGGGATGTGAATATCCAGTGAGATTAGTTTATGGTCTGATCTTACCAGTGAGGGATACACTTCTGGTCTGGAGCATAGAGTCCCCATGTTGGTGATGATCAGATCCAGTATGTTTTCCCCTCTTGTGGGAGTGGTAACAAGTTGTTCCATAGCATCTGAGTTTATAAATTCTAAGAACCTTTGGGCTAGGGTGTTGGAGCTAGAGTAATGCTCCTAGTCTATGTTTGGGTAGTTGAAATCGCTCAATATAATGGTGTTTGGAGAGACCTTCATATTTTCCAGTGTTCTCAGGAAGGCCGAGTGGGGTTCCTGGGTTTGGGAGGGTGGTCTGTAGTAGGCTATAAACTGGAAGGCAGTTTTACCCACTGTTAGTTGCACATGGATAGTCTCTGATGCTTCGTGTTGTGCCACCAACCTGGAAGTGTGGGTATCTTTGACGAATATTGATACTCCCCCTCCTTTTGTGTTTCGGTCCAAGTTTTGGGGCCAAAAAGCATGGTATGAGGTATAACCTGGTAGTGCTGGGGTGCTCTCGGGAGCCTTGAACCAGGTTTCTGTTACTGCACAGATATCAATGTTCTCCATGCTAAGGAGAGTTTCGAGTGCGTGCATCTTGAGGTTTAGACTTCTGGCGTTGAGTAGCATTACTCTTCGTTTCTTATTCCTTGTGATACCTATGGAGGTGGGTTTGTCTTTTGAGCCTTGCCTAAAAAAGGCACTATGGGGGTAGCAAGAGCCTTTGCCAATATCCAAAAGCCCAGGGGTGACAGGTGCAAGCCGTCCCTAGCGAAGCATCGTGGCTTGTCGAGCATGTCATCCCAGGCTGACAGGCATTGGATCCCCTTTGAATGACACCAATACTTAAGCCAATTGTTGAAATTGATCATCTTGTCTTCATATTGTGGCATCATTCTTGGTGAGGGTTAAGATGCTACTCAAGGTCAGGGTCATACCGGCCTGGGCTACATGCTCAGAGAGCTCCTCTATGTCTCTTTTCATGTAGTCCAGGGAGGTATGTCTCAGGTCATTCACACCAGCATGGACAATGACTGAGTCATATTTGTACTTGCCTTGGAGTGACCTGAGTGCTTGTGTTATGTGGCGGATACTAGCGCCCGACAGGCAGCTCACCGTGACCTTCTCCTTGTTCAGCCTGGTGAGCGGGACGTCAGTTTGCCTGACGACAGAGTCACCTATTACAAGTGTATCAGGTGTGTTGTTTAGCCTTAAGGGCTGTGACTGTTCGGCACACTGGTTTTGTGAGCTATGTGTTGCACGTGTTTTGTTTTGGGGTAGCGGTTGCTTGGGTGTCTGCTTTGGAGGTCTCTGCTGCTTAGGCAGATTTTTATTTAGAGCCTCCGAGTATGCTTTTGTGTGTTTATGTGTTTGGTTTGCTGTCGTGGTAGGTCTATGTGAGACTGGAATTGTAGTGAGTGTGGTTTCCTTCTCCTCCTGACTGGTTTCACCCGTACTGAGTTGAGAGAGCTTAGCCTCCAGTATGGCTATATGGTTGCATCTCTCACATGTGTTGGAATTTGTTGGGAGGAGGAGAGTGTTGTCTGTGTACATGAGGCAGTTGTAACATTGCCTCAAGATTCCCAGATTCACCAGCTGGACCGGAGAGGAGATTGACAACTGACCTTTGGACATGCTAGAATAGTATTGGGAATTCCTTTATAATTGAAAAAAAGGGCCAATGGGGAACAAGGTACTCAAGGGGAGTTTGTGAGGGTGTAGTGCTTTTAATTTTTTAGTGCTGACTTATATAATTGCTTTAGTGAGCAAGTGCCAGGTAACTTAATTGCAATGTGTTACAGGTAACTTAAATGCAAAAACGACAAACAGTAACTTTCTTTCAAGTGAAACAAGGAAATAAGTACAGTAAGCAATGCAGATATCACTAGGGATCCACAGAAGTGCTAAAAAGCCATGTTTTAGGTGGAATTAGCGTTTCAGGGAAATAACAAGCAAACAAACAACAAGCATACAAACAAAGCTAGATTCAGCAGGCCTGGATCTAGTCTATGCTACAGAAAACAAGGTGTACCAATTTCAGTAAGAAACAGTTCAAATATACAGGCACTATAAGCCTTTAACCAGAAATTCCCAGCTCAGGAGGGCAGAGTCCAGCCTCTCCTCCCACAAGAGTGCAGACCACGAACCCTTTTAATGTAAAATAACTGGCCTGAAGCCCAAGTGCTTAAACCAGAATTAATACACTTTTAGAATAACAGACACTGAGCCCTCAATCAGCAGTTCCCAACTTAGAATGCCCTATATAAACATATTGAGATATGCCCCTCACACTCTTTTGTCTTCAGAATAGTAGCCAATGTTGTATTGAATAATAGAGGAGGGGATATTAAAGTCCTTACTGAATCTCTTGAGTCACGCTGGATTATAGAACTACAGGCACATAGGGAACAAGGTCTTAATGACCTGGTCCCTTTAAAACCAGCTTTGCAGAGGAGGCGTGTCTTTTACTAATGTTTGATTGGATGTTTTAAGAATGTGTCATTGATTGTGGTATATTTAAAAAGTGATTTGACTGTTTTTAATTTGTCTGAAGAAGGGTTTCAACCCGAAAGCGCTTACCTCTGGATTTTACTGTGTTCCATTAAACGAAGATTACATAGCAGTGTCCTGCCTTTCTTTTGTTTGCTGATTTTCGTGTTTGGTGAGGAGGACTTTGGCATTGATACGGTGACTGTGTTTTGGATCAACTTAGAAGGATGTAAGCTACCTGTTCTGCCACTACAGTGCAGACCACAAACCTTCCTAATGTAAAACAACTGGTCTGAAGCCCAAGTACTTAATCCAAAAGACTTAGAATGATAGCTACACTTTAATCAAGTTACTACCAAGCAGTAATAAATACAATTTAATACTTTAAAGAATGCCTGGATTAGTGCTCAAGTTATACAAACAAAGCTAGATTCAGCAGGCCTGGATCTAGTCTATGCTACAGCAAACAAGGTGTACCAATTTTAGTAAGAAGCAGTTCAAATATGCAGGCACTATAAGCCTTTAACCAGAAATTCCCAGCTCAGAAGGGCAGAGTCCAGCCTCTCCTCCCACAAGAGTGCAGACCACGAACCCTTTTAATGTAAAATAACTGGCCTGAAGCCCAAGTGCTTAAACCAGAATTAATAAACTTTAAGAATAACAGACACTGAGCCCTCAATCAGCAGTTCCCAACTTAGAAGGATGTAAGCTACCTGTTCTGCCACCACAGTGCAGACCACAAACCTTCTTAATGTAAAACAACTGGTCTGAAGCCCAAGTGCTTAAACTAAAAGGCTTAGAATGAGTTACACCAAGCAGTAATAAATACAACTGAGTACTTTTAAGATGACGCAAAAGCAAAATAAAGTAGGAAGAAACACAAATACAGTAAAAGCAGATAATTTTTTTTTTTTTTTTTTGAGTGAGCAACTTAGATGGGCCCAGGAGTTACAGGACAGAAACAAGTGCAAATGCAGGCCTTCAAATCAGAAAGTTGAGAGAGATGGAAGACCGCCCAAACGGCCAATAACTACAAATTCTGGGCCAGAACCACTCCTTATGTGGTAGACAGGTTACCTAGTGCTTACCACTCCCACTGATAAGCTAGAAGGCTTCCCTCCAACACAGAAAGGCTTGGGGGCTCATAAGCTTACAAATAGTCCTGGATACAGCAAATCTGTATCTGGAACACTAATTACAGGAAAGGTAGGAAACAGGCTTACAATATTTTTTTTCAGAAGAGTAGCAAAAACAGTAGTAAAAACAATTCACTTGCAGTGCAAGCTGGCACACTTGAGTATGTAGCAATATTAGTCCACACACAGTTTGAAAAAATGTAATTAAATTAAAAAGGACTAAAAGCAAGTGCAGAAAGGGTTTATTAGGTAGAATGCGGTAAAGAGATGGGACTGGGGGAGTGTCCTAGATCAAATCTACAGTGGGGCGGGCACTACAAAAGCCACCAAATTTAAACTACAACCAAGAACAGGGAGGAGGTAGGGAAAAGTTTCAACAAGAGATGTGAGGAATCAGAGTGCAAATTATAAAACCAAAAAAATATATACTGATCTCTGTATATTTGCAGAACAGTAAGACAACAGATATCTAAGCAACAGTTTAGCTCTATAATACAGAATAATACAGAAAAATATACTCAGCTCTATATATTTGCAGATAGTCTTGTAAGGCTGTCTCTCAACACACAGGTTCCACTTTAAGACAAGTCTCAGTAGCCAGCAACTCGATTTAAAAAAATTCTTAAACAATGTTTCCATATTCTTAATCTTAATCAATGTTTCCATATTACGTCTAATTTGTTTTTGTATTATTTTTAAAGACTTTTAAATTAGTGTTCTTAAAATGCTTTGTAATACTTTGGAGCTTTTCTCCCCGGGCCTCAAATGAAAATGGACTCCTACCCAGTCGGACTTTCTTGGTAATCAAATGTCAATATATAAATAAGACAGATGTTGTTCTCTTCTAAAAGACACATTTATCCTCACAGGACCATGTTAAGTTAAGCAAGTCTGCATGTAGACTGGTGGTATCATTATCCCTTTCCTTTGTTAGAGGGAGAGGAACAATGATCCCGGGTGTGCAGTCTACAGATAATGAAGTCCTAAAGATTTGGCAGAATAATGGGGAAGGATAATGGGATTAATGGGTGTCTAGAAGTCTCAGTCCCTATGACAGGTTCAGCTCTTGCTCACCATTAATCAGCCTCATAACTGAGCTTATCCATTTTGGCGGATGAGTGGCAGGAGAAGTAACAGTAAGTGATGATTTCAACTGTCTCACATCTTCAGAAGATAATGACACAGAAAACAATCACCATTTGACCTAATCATTTAGATTAATTTTTATGACAGATGGATTTGGTTTAATCAATGGAGGAAAACATTTCCGAAATCAGATGGTGTTAGCTTTTAAGCATTTTTTCCTTGTGGTTCATGTGAACATCAGAACTTGCAGATTGTACTGGTTTACCACTGTAAAACACAAAATCCAAGGATGTGATGCCCTTCCCCAATAATGTCAGACCATACTACACTTGTGGTGCTTTAAGTCCCTACCGCATTCTGTCTGACAGCTGAATACAGCTGTCCAGAAATATCTGGAACCCAAAAAGTTAATTTGTGAAATCTGTGCTGAAATCAGGGAAGATAACATAAGCAGTGCTCCTTCACCAATTATTTCATGGGCTGTTGTGATGTCCCCTCTCTGGGCCAGTGATCAAGGAGCCGCAATCCTACTGGCACTGGTGGCAGACCATTCACTTTGAGAGAAATAAACACACACAGTATTTTCAGATGCAGCTCTCTGCACCAAGTACAATTTCCCTTAAGAGCACACAGGGAGCACACTTCAATCCTGGGCTGGACTCTCTCTCTCTCTCCAGGCCCCAAATAAAAATACTTATACAAATTGTAGTAGATGACCTCACAGCAAGGCTCTTAGGAGTGGCCACAGTGTCACTAAATAAATATAAGTACTCTCAAAGGTTAAATATTTTCTAAAAGGAACATCCACAATGAAAGGCTTAAATACATTTAATAATAAAAGAATATGAAATACTATCTATTTACAATAAACATCAGAGTTACAGCCACAGGAAATATTACAAGAACACAGATAGATTCACACAGATACAGAAAAACAGTACTGAGCTAATTTTACTATATTTTCCTAACTGATCTAAAAGAATTACTGTTCCCCTAGTTAACTTACTTAAGCAAGACAAGATGAAGTGGATGAGGGTCATTCTAGTAGGGTTCCCAAAAACAGAGTACAGAATACTGAGAGACTTCTCTCTGTAATATCTAAATATTATTTTAGTATGGCTTACAGAATGATATCACATCTGGTCACCTGACTCTAGGTTCTCACAGTATCCCTTTGAAGCTGAGCCAGGCTTTAGCTAGGGTTACCAGCTGTCTCTCTTTGTGAGGGACAGTCCCACTTTGGCAGTTGTGTCCTGCGAAAAAAACTAAAAAATGGCAGATTTCCTGAGATTTTAAGACAAAATATACTTTTTAAGTTTTGTTTAACAGTTGCATAAAACAGTTATTTTATATCTGGAACACAAATATTATAAGAAATAGTGTAAGCAACTCAAATGCTACAAAAGTTAGCTTTTATTTTGGCAAAAAGGTGAAGTTCTGTCATTTGCACTGGCCGTGGGTATTTTTGTCCTACAAAATCTCGCATTTCTACAAAAACTGTCCCACTTTGGGCATCTGAAAAGATGGCAACCCTAGCTTTAGCACATATGTGTTACAATACATATCTAGAGTTTTGCAAAAGGTTTACAGCTACACATGGGGGACCATAAAACAATTTAACACTTCCACTCTTCCTACAGGCAGACTTCTCCCAGACTTAGTGTCTCCAGTTACATTCCGCAATGTAAGATACCATCTTTATTGCTAAATCAGGTAATTTAATTTTCAGTATTTTCTTAAAATTATGTGGATGCTTAACCTCTTCCCTTCCAGTATATCCTAGTACAATCTATACATTTAATCAGTTACTACATGCATGTATATTTCTTTTCTGTCCAGCAGGACCCACTGTTGACACATTTTATAACAGACCAACTTTACAAATACATTTTCAGCACAAGCATCTGTACAAATCAGTTTGATATTCAAATGCCACACAGTTCTAATACATTTGTAACACAAGCATCTGTATAAAATAGTCCGATACACAAATGACATAATTCACTACCATACTCCAGCTGGCTATGTTGGCACTACCCCACATCATCACAGCTGTACTTAAAAGTCACTTGCATGACATATTAAAAGCAGAGCTCCGACGGCTACCTACACAATAACAGCAGCTCACTCATTTGCAAGAATATCACTGCAAACTCACTATGCAACAACAGTGAGTGTGGAAAGAAGTGAAGATGTGTACGTTGTTAAAGGACCAAACCACATACATTATTGCAGTGAAAGGCTGACATGCATTTGGAAAACTTATATTGGATCCCAACAAGCTGAAAAGAAGAACCTTGGAGGTATCATTCCATCAATCACAAACATCATCGACACCCTTTTTCCCTGGGTGTCACATCAACTGTCACCACTTCTCTCAACTCAGTGCTGCTCACCTACCTTCTTAGACAATCCATGCTTGACTGCCATAGAGCTCCTCTCTTAAGCAATCCTTCCATCTCTTTGCTGGGCATCCTCATTTCCTCTTGCTTTCTTCCCGTCTCTCACACATCATCTTCTGCTTTCCTGCATGTAGACAAAAATCACAGCAATCTGTTCTCTTTGATTGTCTCTGAAAATAGAACTACTCTGCCTTCTGCTCTGATATAATTTCTTCTTCTTCTGTCCCACAGTGTGCATCATGCTACCCATCTCAGGCATTTCATCTCCATCACCTCTATCCTCCTTAACTGCTCTGTCTTCACTGCTCAGGTTTCTTTACCATACAGAAGTACTGGTAGCACCACTGTTTTGTACCCCTTCCTTTTAGCTTCTTTGTCATTCTTCTGTCACACGTTACCCATGACACACTGTGGCAGTTGGCTGCAGATCTTCTGATTCTACCTTTTATCACTCATTCAGCCTTCTCTTGTACTCAAAAACCCCTCCCAAGTACAAGAAGCTGTTAGCCTGTTCCACTGTTTTTCCATCTAACTCAGTTTTAAGCTTCTTCCAATTTCCTCATTTGCTGCTATGACACATATCTTGTCTGTACTCAATTACATCCCACATGCTTTCAGTTTTGCATTCCATTTGTAATACCACAGCTTTGTTAATATGTCTATCCCTACCTGTTTGCTTTTGTAGTTCATCAGCAGTATGAATAACAATGGGCTCAGAGTTGAACCCAGACGCATACTCACTCCCACTGGTAACCTCTTGGTGACGCAATGCAATGTTTGTAGTTCTGATTCAGGGCCCTTTTATATAGCATTAACTAATTCTACCTTTGCTTCCATGACTTTGAAACACTGCAAGACTGTCCAAATCAGCTTTCTAGGGATCTCATCATATGCTTTCACCAAGTCTAGGAAAGCTCGTTTGGATTCCTTCCTCGTCTTCAGCTTCTTCTTCACTATCTGTCTCACTCCAAGCATTGGGTTGGTTGTGCTGCATCCTGATCTGAATTGCTCACTTCTCATCTTACTTTCTAATACTCTGCATATTTGTTTATAGCTAATCCTCTCCAGTACTTTTAATGTACTATGACAGAAGTATCTGATCTGATATATCTTTAGTGCCTACAGTTGAGAATATTCCCTTAGTTCTTGTAAACTGGCACTAGAATGCTTACACTCCACAAAACCTGGATATTACTTTCTTTCCATACCGTTACAAGTACCTCATGGTGTCATTTCTCCACTAACTTAACCAACATCTTGATCATATCTGCAGTGATCTCATCTGTGCCTGCTGCTTTCCCAACTTCATTTTACCTTGGTGCTATTCATACTTCCTTTAGGGTGGGTTATTCTTCCTCTTCCATAACAGGCTGTGTACTGAGAAGTACAGGTTCTGTAGGGTTTTCATTATTCAGAAGCTGGTGGATGTGCTCCTTCCATTTGCCTTTGATGTCCTACTGGTGATCAGGTTGTTGTTGGTATCCCTTTTAAAAAATGTCTGATGATTATCTTCTTTATCTTTCTGTCTTTGCCTTGCAACCTGACAAGAATTTCTTTGTGCCAACTGCTGAGTCACTTCCAGAAGCTGATACAGTGTCTCTGATGCCTTGTTCTTTGCTACTGCAACTACTCTCTTAGCTTCTTTGATAGCCAACCAGTATTCCTTCTTTGCTTGGTCCATCTTTTCTATCTCTTGCACTCCTTTTTTTTAATGACTTCAGGAATTCTGCATTCCACCACCAGCTTTCCTTATGTACTTTATTCCCATACCCAATTCGGCTGCATAGCTGTTTTATACTATTCATACATCCTATTTTGAGACATTATCATTTTTCTTCATCTACAACTATTTCTTCTTCTTCATGAAGTGTTAGAACCCTAAATATTTCCTTGAAATCTTATGTCTTAGCTCCAGTCAACTTCCAGGTCTTCAGCCTAGTCTCCTTTGACCTTAAGAGTCTTTACAGACCACTGCTTGCAGTTGATTGTAGCCACCAGTGGTTCATGATGTGGGATGACTGCTTCACTGGGGATGACTTTCCAATCTCTGATTCTACACCAATTTTCTTTCCTTACTAAGAGGAAATGCACCTGAGCTGCTTGTTACCCTCTCTTGTATGCGATCTTGAAACTGCTTCTCTTGCTGAACCATGTGTTGGCCACCACCAAGCCATTTGCCAGACAAAGGTCCAACACAGATTCTTGTTCTTTATTCCTGTTGCCCCACCAATGTGGATGCAGGTACTCTACTATCCTGCTCTGTCTGTCCTGATAAAGAACATTCAGGTCTCCCATTATCAACATCAACTCATGTTTTACTGCTTTATCTAACAGGTCTGGCAACTGTTGCCTGAATGCACCCTTTTCCTCGTCATCACAATCCTGCCACAGAGCACAGGCAGAGATAATGAATACTGACCTATCTTTACAGTGGAGTCTGACTGCCATGTATCAATCACTAGTTCTGATATCACTGTCTTCAGAAAACTCTCTCTCAACAAAGTTCCACACTATTTCTAGTATGTCCTACCCCTGCGTAGTAAGCTTAGGATCTCAAGCCAAGCAGATCTGCTGTACTGCCCTCCCATCTTTTCTCTTGGATGCACAGGATGTTCAATCTCCTCTTTTCCATCATGTCATCCATTTCCAAACTGTGTCCTGTCAGTGAAGCTATATTCAGTATATATCACTCTATCAATACCCATATATATTTATCTGTTCATTGCATCACAGATTGTTACTAGGTTAATGACCACTAGGGCCCTTAAAATCCTAGCAGTGCACCCCAAAACATTTGGGTCCCAAGTATCACGGGTGGTAGGAGCATGTTAGTAGGGAGGTAATTAAGGATTTGTAAGGCAGACGTTAGGATAAAACGAAGTTATGTCTTAACATAACGTTCTATCTGTGTTGTTGATCTTCATCCATTCATCACTGATGGGTTGTCAGTTCCGTCTTTGGAACCGAGCCAGCCTTATACCAAGCTCGCGCCAGCCAAAAACTCTCAAGCTAAGCTTTTACCCATAGTACTTCTACTAGAAAGTAGTAAACCACAGAATAAAAACCAGAAGGATATGAACAATCCAAAGGACGCCAAAAGTTATTAACAAAATGTTATGCGCTTTCCTCTCCACTACAGAGACTTTTTCAGAACAAAGAAACATCACAGTCACCCAACCATATTAAATACCCCCTTGAGTTAATCAATTGTATGTAATCATTAAAATTTAAAGCAATACTAACATAAATTGTACTCATGTTAAAAGACAGTTACTTAAAACACATTTAAAAACATTTCAAATAAATTTAAACACACAATGTTAAACAAAACTCCATCAAAAAATAGTTGTACATATATATTTATTTTAACTTTTATCACTTAAACTATCCTGAAATTTGATTGAGTTTTAAAACACTGGCAATACTGATAGTCTCATTTATCCCTGGATATTGAGAGGCATTCATGAACAATTGCCATCTCAATTCCATTAAATCTAAATGTAAATCTAAAATACCCCCTTTTTCTTCTTCCATTAACTGCTGTAAAACCAAAAATTTGAAATGATGTGTTTGATTTTCTTTTATGTGCCTAAATAAGGCACTTGTTAACCTACAGTGTCTAATGTCCCCTAAATGTTTCCCTATTCTTGTTTTTAATTCCTACAAGTTTTCCCTATGTAGAAAATGGGACATTCTAGACACTTAGCCATGTACATGACTCTTTTTCAAATTTTTGGTTTTACAGCAGTTAATGGAAGATGAAAAATGGGGTATTTTAGATTTACATTTAGATTTAATGGAATTGAGATGGCAATTGTTCATGAATGCCTCTCGATATAAGGCATAAATGAGATTATCAGTATTGCCAGTGTTTTAAAACTTGATCAAATTTCAGGATAGTTTAAGTGATAAAAGTTAAGATATATATATGTACAACTATTTAGTGATGGAGTTTTGTTTAACATTGTGTGTTTAAATTTATTTGAAATGTTTTTAAATGTGTTTTAAGTAACTGTTTTTTAACATGAGTACAATTTCTGAGTATTGCTTTAAATTTTAATGATTACATACAATTAACTCAAGGGGGTATTTAATATGGTTGGGTGACTGTGATATTTCTTTATTCTGAGGAAGTCTCTGTAGTGGAGAGGAAATCGCTTAACATTTTGTTAATAAATTTTGATGTCCTTTGGATTGTTCACATCCTTCTGTTTTTTACCCATAGTACTTCTCCCTGTTACCTCAGATCAAGTTTGCCCGTTATTAGTAAAGCAGAGGCAGTTTCTGCGCAAGTACCCTATTTCAGGACTTGGACCCAAAGTATCACCCAGGAGCCTTAGGAGAGGGAAGGAGGGTGGGATGTGATGAATGGATGAAGATCAACAACACAGATGGAACGTTATGGTAAGACATAACTTCTTTATCTGATGTTAATCTTCATTCCATTCATCACTGATGGGACAGAGTTCCCAGCTACCTTGTGTCACTTGGGCGGCCCTGTGGGAGAATATTCCTGAGCACCACTAAGCCAAATGAAGCTCTTCCCCTGGAGACCAGATCCAATTTGTAATGAGTGATAAAGGTATGAGAAGTAGTCCATGTAGCTGCTGCACAGATATCGTCCAAAGAAGCTCTCGAGTGAAACACCACAGAAGTAGCTATAGATTTAGTGGAGTGTGCTTTGATTTTCTGTGGAATAGGTTCTTTCTCATGACGGCAGATGAAGAGTATACAGTCTCTGAACCATTTAGAAAGGGTTACCTTTCCCATTTTAGGACGAGAAAAGGAAACAAACAGCTGGTCAGATTTGCGCATTGGTTTTGTCCTATCCAGATACAATCTCAACTGTCTGTGTACGTCTAACGAATGTAGACAGTATTCCCCTTTATTTGAAAAATTCAGGAAAAAAACTGCTAAGTCAATAGTCTGGTTAATGGAGAAGTCTGAAATCACTTTACGGAGAAAGGAAAAATTTGGCCGGAGTGATACTCTGTCCTCGTGGAAAATCAAATAGGGACATTTTATGCATAAAGAGTGGAGTTCTGAAATTCGCCTAGCTGATGTGATGACCACCAGAAAAAGAGATTTCCATGACAGAAGTTTGATGTCTCAAGTTGCTGCAGGTTCAAAGGGAGGTTGCATCAAAAGATTGTAGGACTAGTTGAAGGTCCCATGGTTCTACAGGTTGTCTGACAGGGGGTCTAATATGAGAGACTCCTTTCTGAAAGGTTTTACACAGACGATGTGAGATCAAAGCAGAACTCCCAAAATCATCATGAAAGTTTGAAATGGCAGCTAGGTGGACTTGTATAGTGGAAAAGCTGCAGTGGCGTCTGCAAAAAAATTTGGTAAGCAATCCAGTACTGCAGTAACTGGGGCTGTGTACGGATCTAGTTTTCTCTCCTTAAGCCAAATCGAAAATCTCTTCCATTTATCCAGATAAAGTTTCCTGGTGGATGGTTTGTGAGAGGCCAGAATAATATCACGTACTGGGGAGGAAAGGATGTTTTGCCTGGCGATCAACGGAAGTGGAGAAACCAAACTGTCAGCTTGAGATTGGTTAAGTTCAGTAGGCTTGGGGGTGAGAAATCAGATCTGGAATTGGATCCGAATCCATGGTCGACATAATAGGTGAGGCAGAAGAAAGAGGAACCATACTTGTCGAGGCCAGTAGGGGGCTAGGAGAATCACTTTGCTTTTCAACCGAAGAGCTTTCTTCAAGAATTGGAGAATGAGGAATGGGGGGTAACCATACAGAAGTCCCGTGGGCCAATCGTGGATTAGAGCATCCCTCGGGGACTCCCCCTGCGGGGGGATTAGGGCAAAGTAGTTGCTGCATTTGTGGCTGGACAGGGAGGTGAACAGGCTGCAGCAAGGCTGGCCCCAATGGTTGAAAACTTTTGTCACTATGGACGGATTGAGGGACCACTCATGAGGCAGGAGACTACATCTGCTGAGCTTGTCTGTAAACACATTTGCATCCCTGGGAATATGCATTGCTACTAGAAAGCGGTTGGATGCTATGACCCATTGTCAAATTCTCATGGCCGTTCGGCATAAGGGGTAGGACTTGGTTCCTCCTTGTTTGTTGATATCCCAGACTAATGACATGTTGTCTGATTGAATGGCAATTATCCCAGAAGGAAGGACAGACTGGAATGCTTGCAATGCTAGAAGCACTGCCTTCAGTTCTAGATCACTGATATGCAGATTGGTCTCCATTGCAGACCATGTGCCTTAGACTGTCATTCCCTGACAATGCCCCCCCCCACCCTATCAGGGAAGCATCCCTCTGGGCGGAGAAGAATGGAAGAGGCGGCTCCAAAGTTATGTCTTTGGCCTCATCCACCACATTAGGTCCTGTCTGCAACCATTTGTTATTCGAATCTAGAAGGACAAAGGATGATGATTTGGGTACCAATGAGATAGTAGAAGCCATTGAAGGAGTCTCATGTGAAGTGTTACAAGAGGTACCACTGGTATAGAAGCTGCCATAGAACCTAGGAGTTGAAGGACCTCTCGTGCTGAACTTTTGTTTTGACAGAGTATGACCCAGAGTTGAAGCCTTAGTCTTTGTAATCTGTGTTCTGGAATAGAGATCAAACAGGAGTGGGTGTTCAATACTGCTCCTATGAACTCTATGGATTGGGTCGGCATCAGGTTGGATTTCTCCCAGTTTAGGGATATTCTCAGAAGGTTCGTCAGACAGAGGGTGTATTTTAGGGCCGTTACCAGCAGATGGTTGGTGGAGGCGGTGAGGAGCCAATCGTCTAAATATGGAAACACCTGGAATCTTTGCAGTCCCAATTGAGCTGTCACTACTGCCAATCATTTGGTGGGTACTCTGGGCACTGTAGAGAGTCCGAAGGGCAGAGCACACAATTTGTAGTGACTGGGTCCCAGCCAGAAGCGAAGTAGCATTCTGGAGCGTTTGTCCATTTTGATGTGGTAATATGCATCCTAAAGGTCCACTGAGCGCATCCAATTGCCGTTCCCCAAAAAGGGAGAATGGACTGACAAAACTTGTTTAAATTGCTGAGATCCAAAATTGGTCTCCAGTCCCCTGTCTTTTTTGGCACCAAAAAGAATCTCGAGTAAAATCCGGATCCGCACTGGTCTGGAGGGACTGCTTGGATGACTCTTTTTTTTGACACAGCCTTTTTATCTCTAAGGCTGCTTCTTCCCTCTGACTGAGTGGAACGTCGGGAATTCGGCTTGGTGGCTTTGGGTAAGAATCGAATGGGATGTGTTAACCTCTGGTTATTCTCTTCTGCACCCACGAATGGGTGGTTATTGATTGCCAGCCAGCATGGTGCAGAGAGAAACACCCCCCCGACTGCTTCAAGAGGAAAGTAATCGGGCCGCTCTTCAGGAGCGTTGATAGGACTGTCCAGAAAATGAGTCTCTGGGTCCCTGGATACTCGGCCCTTTCTGCCTTGGTAGGGGCATCTTTCAAAAGTTATCTCCTCTGCCTCTGGGAGTAAACTCACCACTTGTGTCACAAAAAGGACCCTGAGACTTCTTGTGCCACAACTTTCCACTCCTCTGATTCCTGGGAAGGAACGCTGGAGGGGTGGAAAAGTGTACACTTATGGCAGACATGGTCTTACCGTCCTTCTCACACCTGGCTAGAGTGTCATTCACTTATGGGCCGAACAGGGCAGATGCTTCGACTGGAGCATTCAGGAAGGAAGACAAAGGGGTCCACGAAATCACACAGGCGCATCCAGGCGTGACGTCTCATAATGCCTGAACCCGCAGCTCTTGCCACCCCTTCAATTGCATGGGATATTAACCTTATGGATGAGTTAATATTGATTCCAGGGTCGCGAGCTGCGAGGCAACTTTGTCACTCACCTCGTCAGACACCTGTCCTGATAAGAGTTCCAGAGAGTTTGGAGATCAGGACTCTTAGCAGCCTTGTAAAATGTACCAGATAGTTCAAGGACCATATGGCAAAGGTCGATGAAGCAAAGACTTGCTTCCCTAATCTGTCTACCACCCGAGACTCCCTGTTAGGTGGGTGAACAGTCTGACTGTCTTCAGCGAGCTCTTTTGTTGTGGCTGCCGTCACCACCGTAGCATCTACTGGTAGACCTTTAGACCAATGTGGGCTCTCCTCGGGGGGGGGGGGTAAAATTTTATCTAGTCTCCGTGGGATTGGCTCAGAGTCTGGATTCTTCCAGGCCCACTGCACCACGAGCTGGACTAGCTCATCTGCAGGAGGGGTAACCCAAGAGGTAGATGGATGAGCACGAAAGGACTGCAGGAAAACGGATTCCTCGGAGGAAGGATTTCTGGGCTTCCAGTCACCCGTTTCAACATTTCAAAGATGTCCCCAAAGGAGACATCTTCAGGGGGGTGACCATGGGAGCCTTCCCCTTCAACATAATCCGTATCTGCTGTAAGAGACTCCTCAGGGGAGTCTACGTGCTTCCTCCTGCATGACTTCTTCTGTGGCACCTCTTCAGTGGGAACTTCTGAGGAGGAATCGGAAGAAGGGGCATCCTGCAGTAAGGTTTTCTGCGGGTCTCGTGCTCGTTGTCCCAAAGTGGTGGCTTGTGACAGCTGCAGCTCAGGGGGAGATGATGTTCTGGGTTCCAACACTGGCGGTTTGCTTCCAGAGGCAAGCGCCCTCTCCATTGCCCGGAAGGCAGGCCTGCCTGAAGAAGGATGGGAGCCTGGAACTGAGCAAGACAACCTCAGAACCGAGGTCACACCCCGCTCCGCCGAGCCCAATCCCGAGAGCGGAGCCGCAAGAGGGATCGGGGCCAGTGGACAGAACCGTATGCACACATGGAACCGTACTCAGCACCGAAGAGCCCGCCGCCCAATCCTGGGCCTGAGGAAGACCTCGCTTCGAACAAGCCGAAGGCCAAAGGGTTGGTCCCAGGGCCACTGTGAGGTCCACTAGTGGCACTGAGGATGTGGGTACTGAAAGGGGCACTGAAATTGAAGGCTTTGAAACCTGCAAAGATGTCAAAGGAGGAGAGTCGGATGGAGTCCGTGGAGAAACAGTCCCAAGTCCGGCAGGTGGTTGGGTCTTAGTAGGTGTAGGAATCCCTCTGGCTGTGAGGAGCTGGTCCACAAGGCGCACCACATCAAATTCGGAAAGGCTCCTGGTGGATCTAGTGGATATCCCCGATGGGGACTCTGGCCATTAAGGAAGGGGCTATATATCTGCCCCAGAAAAGGATCCACTGACAGAGTACCGGGTCCGTGTTACAATGTCCAACGGCACCACTGTCACGAGTTTGGAGACAGGGAGTGGAGCATCCATAGTACTCATGGGTATCGAAGGTAGACTCGGTGCTGTGATGAAACTCGGTATCGAAAAAGGGGTGGCAGTGATCATTGGTGACTCAGCAATGAATGTAGTCATAGTTACTGGTACCAGAGGCGAGCTCAATGCCGAAATGGTACTCGGCACTAAAGAGGATGTGACAATATGCAGCGTGGATGTGGATGGTGCTGTAAACATTACTGAAACCAAACAGGCATCGACAAAATAGGAACAGTAGGCGGAACCGAAACCAGGGCCGAAAAGACTGGCTTTGGCTCCACTGACAACTTTGGCATCTTAGCCTTAGGTGGCTTATCCAAAACACCAGAAGGTGAAGAAGGCACAGAGTGGGGTCTCTTTTGCTAGGAGGAAGTGAACCCTCTGACGCAGAAAGAGCCCCTGAAAAGGGCGACTTAATGAGGACCTTTAGAATTAACTTATTTTTTCGTTCATTCAATGTACGGGCACTAAATCCTCTGCAAATGGAGCACGGTGGTTGTACCGAGAGATGAAGCACTCCCAAACAGTACACACAATCATCATGCGAGTCACAATTTGGCATTTTCCTAATACATTTCAGGCAATGTTTGAAGCCTTTCATTCCCTTCTTCTCACACATACTAAACAGTCAAGTATAAACAGCAAAAGAGAAAGACTCTCTCTCAATATATATATATATATATATATATATATATATATATATATATAGATAGATATAGATATATAGTTATATAGATTTATATAAATATAGATATATATATATATATATATATATATATATATATATATATATATATATATATATTTTTTTTTTAATTTTGACAGTAAGTAAAGGGAGGGAGGAATACTAGCAATGGTACATACGGATTACCACAAGGGTAGGAAGAAAGGCCATACCAACAATGGTACTAAAGTTACCAAAAGGTAAATAGGGAAGAAAGCTGAATGTAAAGAGGCAAGGCTAGCAACAGCGAAAGCTAGACAAAGGATGGAGAAATACAAGAAATTACTACCAAAACTCTAATAAAATATCAAAAAAGTTCAACTTAGCTGAGAGATGGTTTGAATGTGGCTTTACGGCTATGCGGCAAACAAGATCTGGGGTAACAGGGAGAAGGGTACTATGAGTAAAAGCTTAGCTCGAGTGTTTTTGGCTGGAGCAAGCTTGGTATAAGGCCAGCTCAGTTCCAAGGACAGAACCAACAACCCATCAGTGATGAATGGAATGAAGATTAACAACATAAGATCACTTTTTTATTGACAGTCTCTGTCTATAAAGAACATGGGAACCAGACTGGGATATCCAGTTGTTAAGGTTTCGTTTGAATAAGGTCAGGGATGAAATCTGTTTTAGATAGGGAGCACATTCCATTGTGTGGGAATCCTTTGGGACACATATCTGTTCCTCCGGCATGTTCTGTTTATCCCAGAAGCGAAGTTCAGATGCCTGAGTCTAGTGTTTCTGGTATTGTTTGTTTTGCACATGTGCAACAGATCCATCACAGCTGGGTCTGAGGACACCCTGTAAGCCATGCAAAGATCCCCTCTCAGCAGCCTATAGGAGACTGAATACAGAGACAAAGCCTTTAGGCAATCAGTGTCAGTGAAGGACAGGGTATTCATGCCCTGAATTCTCCTTGCGAGAAACCTTTGTCAGTGTTCCAACTGTTTCAAGTCTCTGCTTAGATACAGGCCAAAGGGAGCACTGCATTCAATGACAGCTCTGATAAGGGCCAACTAGAATTGTAGTATGACTTCTCTGGACCTTACCCCTACCTATAAGCTGGGCAGTATAAATGATTTTCTTACTATCTTAGCTATGTGTTGGTCAGGGGCAAGACTGATGTCTACGTATATTCCCAGATCCCTTATTACTGGGTCGATTCTTAGGGGGGATTTATCAATGGGGTAATTAACTTGGGTTGACAATTTCCCAAAGGGCATTATAATGCATTTTTTGGCACTGAGTTTTAAGCCACGGCTTTAGCACCAGTCATTTGTTTGTTAAACCCACTAACAAACTCTTGATGTTTTGGGAGGAATCTATAATAGCTCCCAATTTACTATCATCTGCAAACTTGATGAGCACAGGCCTTGAACATTAGCCTTGATCTCTGATAAAGAGATGCTAAACAGGAGGGGGCCCAGCACAAAGCCCAGGGGGTAGTTTGCTGGTTACTGATCTCTTGGTGGAAGTGATTTCACTGATGCTGACTTCTTGGGTACTGTCTGTGTGCCAGCTGGCAATCTAGCAAGTTATATAAGGATTTATGCCTAGCTGAGAGAGCTTGTCAACAAAGTCTGACTGGGATATTGTATCAAATGCCTTAGCCAGGTCAAGCTACTCAGCATGCAATGTTTTACCTTCATCCGCTGCCTTGGTGACCCTCTCAAACAAGTTTATCAATTTATGTAAGCACCACCTTCCCTTAACAAAGCCAAACTGGGATGGGTCCAGTGTCTGTAGGTTGAATGTCCTTGTTTATCACTTCCATTATAATATGTTCCATGGCTTTTGCATATTAGGTTTATTAGACTGATGGTCTGCCCTTGTAGAGGAGAATAACTGTTAAGGTCCTCCATTCACTTGGAACATAGTCTGTTTCAAGGCTGTGGTTTCCTTTGTTAACTGGGTAAACTTACTGATCCTAAACACTGGACCATTTTCAGTCACAACGCAGGCCAAACAGCACCAACAAATGTACAGCAGTATACACATGAACAAGAACAAAATAATAAATACAGAACACTGAACTAGATTTAAACATAGTGTCTAGCTCAGCACTGTAAATAAATATAAACTGTGTAAACAAATCTGAGCAATAAGAAATGCATTCACTGAAAAATACAGCAAAATGAAAAAAAATAAATAATGATGGTGACAAAGAGGAGAATGAATATGAAAATAACAGGCCCTCCTCACAACCTACTATCAATCTCACGGTATAAATAGTACAAATACTCAGCAGCATAACAATATTTTTGCTGAATGACATTTCTATAAAATTACAAGGAGATTTTAACTGTCTTTGTATTATTTGTGTTTCTCGGTGTTATAGTAGTTTTAGTTTGCCATCATGTTTGTGAAGAACTTTACCCAGTGGATATTTTCCAACTCATGGAAAAATATATTAGACCTTGTGTTTGTAACTAAATTGAAATAATTAAGGCTTGAGAACCTTTAGGCACAGTTGATCATTATCTCCTTATATATATTATTCGTATCTACTGTTCTATTTGCTGTAAAGATGTAGGACTACAGTAAAATTACTTTTTATAATTAAGATAATTCTACAAATTCTATTGATAGTTGACATTATGTACAAGACAGATCTAACTCCTTGGATATACTTTGTAAAATTTGTACTGAGCCTTTGACCCCATGTGTAAAATTGGACACTAAAAAATAGAAAAAAAGTAACCTTTTTTACATTGGTTTCATAGGAATATATTTATTTATTTATTTAATTTACTTGCTTATTGACATTTGTTGACTGGGAAAGTCCACTGGCCTAATGAGCCACTTTCAGTGGAGGCCGAGGGAGAAAAGCTCCATACAATCACAGAAATGTTTATATAACATCAGCTTAACTTTGAAAGTCAAGAAAGTTTTTACATAATACAAATTGAAGTAGATTATAAAAGACAAATACATATTATAGAGGTATACAATACAAGAAAATAAACCCACTGTGTTAGATTTTAGTAATTCTGTTTGTATATTCTCATAAGTAGGAATACTGTTTAATCAATTCTGTTTATTCAGCCACAGAAATAAATTATTAACAGAAATGTTTTTAAGAAACATCAAAATGTTGTAAATAAGAATAAATGCAGTTTCCTAAACAAAACACTATGTACTACAAAATGTTATATGAACAAAGGCAGGTGTATTTACTGGAAAAAAATATTTTCTTAAGTGAATTCCAAGACACATACTAACAACCCTGCTACACCAATAATTTACTGTACTCCTGTTATAGCTGCAAATTTCAAAGATTTTATATCAGATATGAATTTTCTAACCCCTACTGTAATATGTAGTTAGATGTGAATTCTAACACATGCTTGTTTTTTTTTACTTTGAGTATGATTCACAAGGCTCTGTCTATGGTTAAGACATCAATTAGTATGGAGCCCAATGTCATCTGCAAACTTACTGATAGCCTTGAGTGTCCCTGATTGAAATGTATTTTCAACATGGTATTGGGCCAAACGACTGGAAACAAATTTGTATAACACTTATTAATAAGAATGATATTAGACATTTACACATCTATCACCCTGTAAGTTTAACCATCGGAACCAAAAGTGTTTTCAATACAGCTTGACTGAGATCATAAAGCAAGACTGGGCCTAGGTCAGGACTGTTAGACGGTATAACATATTACAGAAGAGGCTGACACAGACAAAATGCCAAAAAATGCTTCATTATCCCCTCTGGCAAAGAAGTAGTCCCTGCTAATTATGATATAGATAGCACCCCTCTAAGCTCAAACCCAGTGGTGCGAATCTTGGGAACATAGATTAACAGCAATCTAAACTTCAATCACCATTTGTCCATAGTGGTAAGGAAAGCCTTCTACATTGCGTATCTCATAAATAAGAGCATCACATCCAAGACTAAGGATGTTATAACTCTGTTGTATTTGACCCTTATCAGACCACTGAGTACAATGCTCCCTTCTGTATGTACCTCACCAGACACCTACAGTGTATGTACCTCACCAGACACCTGCAGTGACTGGAGAGACCACAAAGGTTTCTAACCAAGAGAATCCAAGGTTTCCAAAATGTGACTTGTATGAAAAGAGTGAAAGTCCTGTCACTGTACTCTGCATCATACAGGCTGCTGATAGGCGACCTGTGCCTGGCCTACAGAGCAGTCTTTGGCTCTGCCCTAATGGAAATACTGCACACCCGCAAATCAAATGGGACAAGATTTACTCACTCCAGGAATCTCAACCTAGCCTGTGACATTAACAGAACATGTTGGAGAGACAGCTACTGTATATCTCCGAGAAATTGCCACTCCTCTGGAATAAGCTGCCACTTCAAGTGAAGCAGAGCTCCTCAATGACCCTATTTAAACTTAAACTTGACAATTGGATGGGCGACCGTAAATTCACCCCGGGGGTGGCACCTATGTCACTCATGGACGGGGTAGTCAGTGTTTATCACAGAATTACTCTGCTAACAATGACCATCTAACTATGGTCAATTAGAGTACGTTTTTTTTTTTACACGGCTAGGCTTATAAAGGCCCTAGGGCCATTAGCTTAGTAACCTCCTATGCACCTATGATGATCAACACAGGTTCTTGTCTGGTAGGTCCACTTTCATCAATCTAGTAAATTTTTATGAAGCAAAGAGTTTGGTACTAGACTGCTGTTTATCTACTGTAACCATTTATTTGGATCCTGCAAAAGCATCTGACACCCTTCCTACCACAGAGTAATTGACAGAGTTCTATAATTACATACAGTTTCAATCTTTTTTATAGTTAGCTGGACAGTACACTGGATACTGGGAAGACAACATGTAATGCTTTTGGGGTAAACCATTATCATGCATAAGTAAACCTGCCAGTGTTCAACAGTGTTCAGTACTGGGACCAGTACTATTCAATTTTATGTTTTCCTTATTTCCAAGGTATGACGCAGGTTGGCTCTCAAAATATGGAAAATTACCGTAAACTAGGGGTCTTGATTTCACCTACTTTTGATTTTGACAAATAGCTATCATAATATGAATAATATCTGGGCTGGGGAGTTTAATCTCAGATCTTGTACTACCAACTGTAAGATAACATATTTTGGCTTTACCAGGTTCTTGCCTTTCTAAATTTGAATGGACAGATCTTATGTACAGCTAACAATATAAAAGAACTGAGGATAACTGTCAGCAATGGTCTGACATTTGAGGATTACGCTTTCAGTGAGAGCTGAAGCTTTGAGGATGGTTGGTCTGCTACACAGATCCTAACTACAGCTGATGATAAGTTTTGCGCAATCTTAGATTCAACAAATTCTGGAGTATAATTCTGTGACCTCTATTTATCCAAACATGAAATAAACGTGCATTAATTCGAGGGAAATTTACTAGTAGAATTACTAACATTGGGAACTCTCTATGACCAGAGAAACTGGCAAAACTGAACTTTAAGGTGTATACTGTTAAGATAATAAAAACAAGTCCACACAAAAAACACTGAAACCAGGAGTCAGCAGGAATAAAATGAGTGTACAGTTACTGCAAAACAGAGGGAGTCCTTGGTGCCAGAGTCCACACTTCTTTATTGAAACACAATAGATACAAGCGCTTTTGTCTCTGTTAGTTCAGAGACTTTATCAAGATACCATTCAAGGACAGTCTTGATGTACAGCTTGTAAATAGGAATGTCATGGTAATTTGAATAAGTATGCCTTCTCTGAAGGCCTTTCAGCCTGAATACAGCCATAGTTAACTTATGAACAATGCAGGCAACTGAAATGGGCGCCAGAAATGGGAGACAAGTTTCCCTTGATTTACCCTTTAAGAAGAGTTTCAGCAATTCTTCATCCACATTTGGAGCTCTTAAAAGGATGGAAAAGATAAGTTGACAAGAGGCTCTCTATGGCACAGAAAAACTAAAGACCTTCATCAAGCTCTGGAAAGAATTTGGCATATCAGGGGGATTTTAATGCCTGCAGTTAATATACCTGATCATGCCTTGGGACTGGAGGTGGAGCATTAAGTATGAATTGTTTAAATTAATCACCAAGTGCAAGTAAAAGCCCTGTATTTCTTGTCTCATAACAAGATGCTATCTTGCTGGCAAGCAGTAGAGAAAGTTCAGTTTGTGGGAGGTAAATAAAGGTTATTAATTACTTCATTTCAAAGCATATTAGATACAAAGAAGTGGAAATTCTTTGTCTGGAAGCTGATGCATCACTATTCACTTACCTCTCAAAGGGTTATGTGAATGTTTCCATTAGTGTCTCCCATATGCTGGCACTGCAAATGTTGGAAGCTCATACCTTATTTTCGGGTCCTGCAGTGAGCTAAATAAGAATACAACAGTGGAAACAACTGATTCTCAAGGTATAACAAGTTTACCGGTTTACGTGCTAATAAGCCCTGTAAATGGATTAACAAAATAAACAGGAACAGAGAAATGAATTACAGATGTACTGTAAAATATAACAGATTATTCTATACAGGGGGTGTTTGCAGCTGTTGCGGTTTGGGAGAGGGGGTCTGGCTAGCCTGCTAACATACTTTTTGATTAAATTTCTCTCTCCATCATTTCTGTTTAGACATATTGCCACAGTCCAATTAGCCAGCTAAGATACCTTTTAATTAAATTTCTCTATATAAATCATCTCTACTGAGACATAACTTATACTGCAGTACAATATTCCCTTAAGAGTTGACCCTGTTGTTCAGGATTTGGGAAATTATGAGGACGGTGACCAACATGTGTCTATTGTTGAAAAAAAGGCCTTCTTATATTGCACAGCTTATAAACAAAGGGATTGTGTCTAGATCTAAGGATATCATTGCCCTTCTTTACTCAACCTTCATTAGGCCACTCATTGAATATAATCCCTCCTTTGGCACATACCTATCTAGACACTTGCAACAACTGGAACGCCCACAGATATACCTTACTAAAAAAATAAGGGGCCTAAACAACATGTCCTACAGTATATGGACTGATCCAAAGCCTTGTCACTATACTTGGTATCTTACACGACTGCTAAGAGGTGATCTGTGCCTGGCATCGTCCGACCCATTACTGAAGGATTTGATGCACATTAGCAAGTCAAATGGCAACTGAAATACCTGGTCTAGGGACCTAAACCTCTTCTGTAACATCAACAGAATGATTTGAAGGGACAGGTATATTTCGCAGAGGATACTGCTGCCATGGAACAGACTCCCCAGCCACATAAAATAAAGTTCAACCCTGTCTGTTGTCAGTCACAGCTTAGATCTACGGATGGGTAACAGAAATTCTACCCTAGGACTGCCCCCTGTACTACTAGTGAAGAGAGTCAGCTCCTAAATGCTTTATCCCATGCATGGATCCCCTCAAATTATCTCTAGTATTAGCCCAGTTATTCTTATTAGGCGTAATATATTATTAGTGACCATGGGATGGGTAAGGCCAATCTAAAACCAAATGGGATAGGTTACTTCAAACACAAAAAGGGAAACTGTCTAGACTTAAAATGGCCAGCAAGGGCAGACAGCCTAGTACTTACCTATGAATCTATGCAGCTGCATTTTTTGTTACATATTAAATTCTGTGCAAAATGTATATTAAGCGAGTTTGTGTCAGCATTTGTAGCAGATAGTCTCTACAGTTTATATGCTGACCCTTATGAAATCTTACAAATTGCAATTTGTGAATATGAATAACAGCAAGGGCAGACAGCCTAGTACTTACCTATGAATCTATGCAGCTGCATTTTTTGTTACATATTAAATTCTGTGCAAAATGTATATTGAGTTTGTATCAGCATTTGTAGCAGATAGTCTCTACAGTTTATATGCTGACCCTTATGAAATCTTACAAATTGCAATTTCTGAATATGAATAAGACTGAAATGTTGGTAGATACTGTGTTGGCAATCCTTTTTTTATGGATTTAACTGCAAAGGTTCAAAGAGGATCCCTGTTTTTCTAAATCAACTTTATTAAATTTTCAACATACAGAAAATGTACAATGTATATAACGTACCCAACATGCTAAAGATTTTACACTAACAACCCACCACCAATATAAAAAACACAATCATAACTTAGAATTGCTTGTTACACACTGAGCATTAGATTTCAATGAAGGCTATGGTTACAATACGCCCACACTAGCAACCCCCCACTCTCATGACAAATCTCACAATACAACCCGTAATTCCCCAATACAAAATACTAAGCATGAGTATCTCACACTGCTCATTCATTAAAAGTTGAACTCCTACCTAACCCTAATAAGCTCCATCTCACACCTAATTTCACTCTCCACCATCCCCCTCTTCTCCCTCTAATCTGATGATGAATTTCTGCCTTAACTCGATCCATCTTTACTTGATCTGGTCTAAAGTCTTTCCACCCTCTTGGTAGCATACTTTTGATTATTCAGCTCATCAAACTTTCCTCTTCCTCCCCTTGTCTATCTAGTTCCTTTCTCCTCCATACTAAACAAACACGAAAGCAAATTATCTTCAGATTACTTCACTGAAGCATTTGGCACCAGCATTTCCTATCCTCCTTCCCCTTTCACACCTCACAGCCATACCCAAGCAATCCTTCTTCCATTTCCTTTCCATACAAGCTTAGCACATATCCTCTGGACTAATATTTGCTTACCTCAGCAAGTACTACACCAATAAAATATCATTAATCTTGCTACCTCTGTTCTCCCCGCAATGAATTTGCATCCTGTCCATCTATATAATTATATCCCTATCTTCCCCTTCAACTCTCTCAGATTTTTTTCATTTACCTATGAAGCCACAAGATAAGCTTTAATATCTAATTACTTCTCTCTCCTTCTAAATTTGGGAAGACACAACACTGAAGACATTCCTCCATCCACCAATAATGCCTTCAATTTCTGTGGATTATAAGAGCACCTAACCTCCATTCTAAACAGCTCAAGGCAATCTCTGAATAACCGCAAACATGGCTTTAGCATCCCTGAACAACAACATGTAATGTTCAAGAAAAATTAACATGGCTACTTTTTGCCATCACCTTCTTCCTTCCAGATGTTCTTTAATCCTTTGTACCAATTTTTCCATGACCACCCAAAAATGTGCTGGCAATAATGGGCACCCGTCTCATTCCAAGACATAAACAGACATTCTTTGTGTTCCCCCATTCTCCCTAAACTGAACACTTAGTTTAGTATACAAAGTCTCCATCCCTTCCACATAGCTTCCAATGCCTACTGCCTGTTCTAATATCCCTATCTGAAATCTTCCATTATCATATTGAATTCATACTGAATGTTTTCAGATCTCCACAATGGTGATCACTGCCTTCATGCTCCTAACATATTATGCCCACTCAAGGACATTTAGCAGCAATTTGTAATGGTTGGTTAACCACATATTATTTACCAAACCTACTTGCTCAGATCTAATAACCTGAGACTCATAATTGACATTCTAGCTAACAATTCTGAATCTCTGGTACACAGAGAAATCATAAACTAGCTAGTTAGCTAGATTTCCCAAATCACCTTCACCTTTTGGTAGCAGAACTACCATGACTTTCGCATGCAGAACTTGGTATCTGTTCCTCCCTCAGAATATTAAATATATCCACCAAACAGAATCTATCTCTACCCCCCAACAACTTACAGAAAATGAATGGGTACTCATTCAGGCCACCTACCTTTCCAGGCTTCATGTGCCTAAAAGTCACCACCTACTCATCATTCCCGACTTCTGATGCAACCTATTCCTTTTTTTTTCACTTACCAACAAGTCACACTCACCCTAACCTCCCTAAAAATCCACAATAGAGATCCACAAGCATTTCTTGCATTTCCTTCTCAGTAGTAACCCTACCTCTCTCCTTATTCTCAAGTCCAAACCCCCATGTTTCCCAACTTTGCTCATATAAATGACATGCCAGAAGAGGCTTCTCATTTTGTGTTCTCTGCAACCAAACCATCCTACTCCAATTCAGCCAAGCAACCACCTGTGACTCCTCCAACTCACCTATCCTTTATTTCTCTTACTCGTATCCTACTGTTCTCTCTAGTTCTCTTCTTTGCTATTCCCTGCTGCAGTGACTGCAATTCTTTTTCCACCTTTCTAATTACTGTTGTCCACTAGATATACAAAGCTTATATACCCCATCAGTTCTACCTTCCATGCACCTTAATCCAATTTCTTTCATTTCTATCTGCCCTTATAATCTCATTCCTATTACAATTAGCCACTCTCCAAATTGTGCCCTTTACCATTTAATATGCTCCCATCCCTTCCACCTTAGTAATATCCCCTTCTCCATGACATTCCATAACCACTATCAAACGAGCTAACAACCCCCTTGACAGGGATTAAGGAAACAAACTTACCACCCCTACCCATACCTTCATCTACCAGAAACCAATCTGACTGGCTGTGCTGTTAGCACTCATCCCTACCAAAATTAAATTGCCATGCTGTTCCCCATCTTATCTACCAAATATCCATCTGTTCTGAAATATTCATAATTTCTTTAAGGCTCTCCTGATTCTTCCTGAGAAAATATACACCTCTGTGCAACCTTCCAAAATGGGGGTCAGCACCACATTAAAAGCTCCCACAACTATTCCATATCCATCATGCATACAAAAGCTCTGCTCTAGCTTCATCTGGCCCATAACATGCCACCACTATCCGTCCAATCTTTTACCCCACCCTCTCTCCCAAAACCACCTTACACTTACTTTCCCCAAAAGTCCTGCTCAATTCACAGTCAAACCATGTTCACGTGTATCCTATATGCTGCAACTTCTCTCTTCAACATAAATTCCAGAAGAAAAACTATACCAACTCTTTCTTTCACTCTTTGTTGAAACCTGCTCTCATATTAGGATTGTGTATCTTTCCTGTAAATCAGTGTATGTGATATACCTTTAAGACGTTTTTCAGTGAGTCAGCACATGCATATAAGTACTGAGCACATACAAGTAAGAGTGCCATTTTGAGCGAGCAGCCAGAGTGTGAGCATGCAAATATGTAGTCAGTCAGATTGTTTGTTTAAGTTTAATGTTCTTGTCATCCATCCTGATGTATTGGTATACAATAAACTACTTAAATGAACACTCAAGCCTCAGCATCTTCTTAATGCACATAAGAAGAGCGACATGGTAGCAAAATGGGATCCAGAGTTACAGCCATGAGGCAACCAGTTAAAGTAAGAATATACAAGAGTGGATCATCCCTACTGCTCAAACGACTCGCAAAACAGGTCAGAAACAAATTCCACATACTAAAATTTGCTTAAATGATTTATTTTGCTATAAATATAAAACGAAGCACTCAAAGCACTCAAAAAGAATTTCTTATTAAACAAAATGTCTGAAACTGCGACATACTGATAAAAATATTCAAAATAATTACAAAAATGTTTGAAACAATATCTGAATCACATAAAATGTACAAAAAAAGGGAAAATATTTTTTTGTATTAACTAAAGGTATTCAAAGTATCCAAAGCTTGCAAAGTATTTGCAAGTGAGCGCAGTATTACACTGCAGTTATTTCGCAAAGTACAGTTGTTTCATAGAATATTTTGCAAAGTACAGTTATTTAAAGGCATATTTCGCAGAGTATAGTATTTCAAAGAGTTTATTGTGCATTTGAATATTATTACAAGTACCTGGTGTGTGCGAATGTTTGTACATAATTACAAGGGCCATTCTGCATTGTGTTTTGCTATACGCTGTGGGTATGGCAGAAGGATTTTGCAGACCCACACCACTTGTGTTTGAATATTGCAGAAAATTGTAAGGAATACAATATTTTCATTCATGCTGCTTTTTCTGACAAAGATACACGTACAAAAGCATTTATTCTGCTTAATTTAGCTGGTTCAGAGGCCACTGAAAGAGAGTGTTCATTGGTGTATGCACCTGCTGTATTTGCAGGGGAGGGGGAAGATCACCATATAGTGGTACCAGGTGAAACAAGGGAAAACCCTGAGTGTTTAAAATGTAAATTTAGATAAATGTGTAACCTCTAAACAAATACTACAATGGAAAGGCACTTATTTTACACAAGGGATCAGAAGCCTTGTGAAACTTTTGCAGCATATATAACTGACATGAGAAACAAGACTAAAATGTGCAGATTTAGTGATATGGCAGATGAGTTGATAAAGGACAGGCTTGTGTGTGCTATTTATAATGACACAGTGGGAAAGATTTTGCTTGGAGACAGTGATTTAATTTTGAATAAGGCCATTGAGCTTTGTCAGATATACGAGCTAACAGAAAAGCACACAAGTATGCTTACAAATGAGAATAGCTGGGGAAGGCACGGTGACAAAACTCATGTTGACAGTATGCAGCAGATGGTTAAAAGAAACAGGCCCAAGCACATGGCAGCTACTGCAGGTCCTGTAACAATCCCTGGGAAACCCAGAGTCTTTCCACCAAATTCCAGAGCATGCACAGTG
Organism: Protopterus annectens; assembly: GCF_019279795.1. Classification (NCBI taxonomy): domain Eukaryota; kingdom Metazoa; phylum Chordata; order Ceratodontiformes; family Protopteridae; genus Protopterus; species Protopterus annectens. Next base: position 336,592,825 of record NC_056740.1, on the reverse strand, counting down.
AAGCATAAGGGTGAGTCAGCAAAGTCAAAACATGTGCCCCCACCCAGCTTAATAGTCAACTGTCATAACTGTGGTGAAATCACAAGCCCAAACGATAAAAATGCTTAGCATTTGGTCAGCAGTGTCATTCTTGCAATAAGTGCAATAATTTCAAAAGGTTTTGTATATCAAATAATGCACATTGTTTTATTAAAAGAGGGCATTCCAAGAGGCAAGTTGATCAATTAGAAAGCTGTGACGCTACTTTTTACGTTGATGGTGTGTCTGTGCTTGGTGAAACAAACAGTCAATGCAGTAGATTTGTGGGAAAAGAATGAGATCTTTTGTACTGTTTGGATTAATGAGAGTCCTGTAGAGCTCAAAATAGATACTGGCTCAAACTGCATTGTTATGTCAGCAGAAACGTTTGCTAGACTAAAAGCTACAGAACAACTTGATATGACAGAGTGCAAAGCTTGTTGCTTATGGTGGTGAAGAGATTCAAACTGAAGGCTCAGAAGTGCTTTCATGTTATCTGCTGGGAAGAGCTATGACTTGCAATTTTTCATAGTCAGGAGAACGTGCAGTCATTAACAGGCCTCACAGACAGTTTGAAAATGGGGACTACTTTCATTTAATAAATAAGTCCACTATGTAAGCCTGAATGACAACAGCTCCAATTTCATCCAAACTATTTTTTCTGAGTATACTGATATTTTTGCAGACAAACTAGACAAACTACAAGTTGTTTACTCCATGAAGTTAGACCCAGAGGTCAGTCCAGTTATCAAACCAGCATGGAAAGTTCAAGCAGATATGCAGAGCAGAGTCAAAGCCGAGCTAGACAAAATGGTGAAGCTAGGAGTCATTTGTCAAGTAGAAGAAACTACTAAATGGGTATCCTCCATGGTTGTAGCTCATAAGAAAAACTCAGATGATATCAGAATATGCATCGATCCAAGCGATCTGAACAATTTAAAGAAAACTCATCATCCATGCACACAGTCGAAGAGGTTGCTGCCCTCATGCCAAATGCCACTGTTTTTACGGTCTTAGATGCAAAGAGTTCATTTTGGCAAATCCATTCGGTACGCCATTTGCAAGATACATATTTCTGAGAATGCCATTTGGAATAAATTCTGCCAGTGAAGTCTTTCAGCATGCAATGGAGCATTTTTCTTCTGGCTATCCATGTGCTATTATAGTAGATGATATTCTAGTATGAGGCAATGGTGCAGTCGATCATGACAGAAACTTCTGGAAAAAGCACGTGAAGTGAATCTTAAGCTGAATCCTCAGAAGTGCAAGTTCAGGCTATGAGAAGTTACTTATGTTGGCCATGTATTTGCCAGTTCCAGCTTAAGACTAGATCCTTCAAAGCAAACAGCAATTCTTGAGATGCCAGCTCCAGACAATGTTCAAGCCCTACAATGTTTTCTTGGCATGATCAACTATCTAAGCAAGTTCATTCCAGATTTAAGCCAACTTTCAGCACCATTACGAGAGCTGACACGCAAAGATGTAATTTGGTCATAGTCAGAACAGCACCAGAGTATTTGATGCCCTGAAATAGAAAATTGCCAGCCCACCAACTCTCAGCTACTATGATGTTCACAAACTAGTTACTCTTTCCTGTGATGCTTCTAAGTTTGGTCTAGGTGCAGTCATTCTTCAAGATGGTAGATCAGTAGCTTATGCATAGAGAACTCTTGCCAGACTGAGATGCAATATCCCCAGAATGAGAAAGAGCTTTTGGCAATTGTGTTTGTATGTTTGAAGTTTCATGATTATATTTATGGTTGACCTATCCAGATTGAAACTGATCACCAACCTCGTTACTATTTTGAGAAAGCCTATGCATAAAGCTCCAGCTAGAGTGCAATGCATGATGCTCAAATTACAAAAGTACAATTTCAGTTTTCTGTATACAAAAGACAAACTTCTTTATCTTGCTAATACTTTATACAGCTCGCCCAGAAAAAACACATAGCAGCATAACAATGAGCATTTTGATTTTTAGATCATGGAAGTGAAAAATTTTTCTTCCACACATCTTGATGAGCTCAGAACTCGTACAGCTTCAGATCCAATTCTCCAGAAGCTAAACCTCGTTATCAGTCGAAGATGGTCTTTAAAGTAATCTTGTTTACCAGTAGAAGTGCAGCCATATTTTCCATACAGAGATGAGATTTTGTCAGACGATTGTATCATGAAAGGTCCTAAAGTAATTGTTCCAAAATCCTTGCAACAAGAGTACATTAAGCTCTTGCATTGTGGCCACCCAGGAACTGATTCTAACAAAAGAAGGGCCAGACGTGTAGTATTTTGGCCTTCTATGTTGAGAGATATTGAGAAAGCAATTTCATCTTGGTCAGTATGTAATAGTACAGAGCTGCATGAACAGAAAGAACCACTTCAGTTATGCCAGATTCCTGAACTACCTTGGTCGAAAGTCACCACAGATCTCTCTGAATGGAATGGTCAACATTACTTGGTGTTAGTAGACGTTTATTCAAATTGCTCTGAGATTGACCTACTTCCCAACCTAACTTCCAGTATTGTCATTACTAAGTTGAAGTGACATTTTTCTGTCCACGGTAGTCCACATAGAGTTATTTCTGGCAATGGTGCACAGTTTACAAATTAGCAGTTCAAGAAATTTGCAGAAGAGTAGGACTTTGTTCATATTACGAGTCGTCCTGAATACCCTCAGTCAAATGTCTTGGCTGAACATGCAGTTCAAAGTGCAAAACAGCTGTTAGAGAAATCCAGACGTGACAACACCGATGATTTTCTAAACCTGTTAAATCTCAGAAACATTCCTTGTAATAATCATCTTGGTTCACCTGCCCAGAGACTTATATCGAGACAAACCAGAACCACACTACCAATCAGTAGTAATTTATTGGTTCTAAGTGCTAAGAACAACAAAGCAGTAAAAGCCCAATGGTTGAAAAAGCTTTTGTCCCAGAAGTCTTACTATGATAAAACGCACAAGCCGCTCAGTTCATTGAAAAAAGGGGAGCTAGTGAAGATGGAGACGTCAAAAGGTTTTGATCGCATAGGATTTATAAGATTGTGTCAAGAGCTGTGATCGTACATTGTGGAATCGCAAGGAGTAGAGCTCAGACCTAATTGGAAGCATTTGTTACCAATGTCAGAACCAGTGTTACAGCATCCTGCCTGTGACAAAGACTTTAGTTCTCAGAGTAACTTACCCAATGTTCCTGTTCCAGAGGCCATTCCGTCGGCAATCCCCATTCCTGAGAAAATCCCTGAAACTCTTCAAGCAGAACATTCTTCAGTGACTGTCCCTGTTGCTAAACCCAGTCTTAACTATTATGTCACGAGATCAGGTCGCATCTCGAAACCTACTCCCAGATACATGGCAACCTGAACATGACTTGTTTTTTTTTTTGTTTTTTTTATTAGTGTCTGCATAATTGCATGCCTACTCAAATGCTATTGTTTATATGAGACAGCTCAGTAAAAAGGGAGGATGTAAATCAGTGTGTGTGATATACTTTTAAGAAGCTTTCCAGTGAGTCAGCACATGCATATAAGTACTGAGCACGTGCAAGTAAGAGTGCCATTTTGAGTGAGCAGCCAGAGTTTCACCACTAGTGCCTTATTGGACAGTAGAATCCTGTTCAACAGATCTTGACAACATACTTACTACTGTTATATACAGGACTTTCTGTTTTTTTTCTGTCCTTAAGCAAATCGCATTTAATGGCACCTCCTAACACATAGAAAACACATAGTCTCAGGTTTATATACTGCTCCTCTTGTGAACACCCAGTAAACAAAATTTTCACTGGTCAGGGGGCTCTGCTTAAAATTATGACAACCCCCACGTTCTGACCAACGCACTCTTGCTCTAATGCCAAAACATATGGGTAATCCCTGCTCCTTTTTTCCCACATCTTACTCTTTGGTAACTGCCCTTCAATGTTTAATTTCAAAGAAGTCTAGTAGCAATGGGAAGGAATCCTTAGCTGCGGATCTTTCAAAGCATATAATTTCCCTAACCCCCTCATGATCCACCAAACTGCCCATTCCTGTATTTAAACGGCTGCCCTTTTCTTTTCTCCAACCTCTTTTGGTCATCTATTATTATTGCTGTCCCTGTCTTATTCCGCATTTCTTTAAATATATAAACTTTTTCTTCCTTTCCCAACTCCCCTTCATTTGTTCCATAATAGTAACCCATCTCCTCTCTTTAAGACTGCTAATAGTTGCTCTAAGAAAAGTCACCCTTCTACAGCCTACATTCATCCTGTAATACCGCTAATGTTTTGACCACTCCCTTATGTCCATCTACAGATATTTTTTTTCTCTCCCACTCACACCTGACTTTGGGTGGGACACTGTCATTAACCTCTGGCTGCTCCCATATTCCTTCAAAGGGTTCCATTCTGCATCTGCTATTCTGAAATCTCATACTTTCTTCTAGCCATAGTATGCTCTAGTACTGTGGAATCCATCCTATGACACTGACTCCCCACCGTATCAATATCAGAGCTTTGTTCCCCTAAATGGATTAACTTGCAATGTCAAAAGCTTATGCATATGTGGCCAGGCCCCTTCTATAAATGCAGGGTTTTGAACCTTCAGTGGAAAAATCCTTCTCCTTCCCTTCCCCAGCATACATTCATCAGCATACATTCATTAATCAACTGAATTCTCATCTCTTCTTGCCTTCATCCCAAAGTAGGTATTTTCCTGAGCAAATAAAAAAATTGGGCATAATCTGTTAATCATTCTGATCCTGTACATAATTGTGTTAAGGACCTTGACATTGACAATCCAATCTTTGCTCACCTTGTTCTCCAGTATAATCAGGTTTTCTCTGCTTCTGTACCAACAAAACACCAAAATATATTGGATAATAGACTCCCTGTAGTCTATTTTCCCATGACACCTTACCCCCCCCCCCACATGGATCAACACTATTTTACCTACACACTAATCCAGATGTCTAGCCGAACTCTTAAATTATCACCAGGACACCATCAAATACAGACTCTATTATACCACTTATTAATATGTAATTTTCCAAGAACATTAAGACCCTTTCTTCCTTTTCCTGTATGCATCTCAGCTAAAACTTCTAAACCATAAAAGCTAGATTCTCTGTTACTATAATAAATAAACCAAATAACAGGCAATCCTGTCTGATATTCCTCTCTATATAACCATAGTCTGATAAACCTACATTTGTAAATATCCTTAAGGAAGGATGTGTAAAACAGCAGCTGTACCCCATATGAAGACTCCACCAAACCCCCTTATTGTGAAGTACTCAAATAAAAACAAAATTCCACACTATAGTGTCGAAAAGCTTTCCTTACATAAAACAATACAATGTCAGCTCCTGAATTAGCCACACCATGCTTACCTAGAAAGGTCATCAACCTCCTCCAGTCAGCCGAGATAGCTCTATTCACTACAAATCCATTCTGTCCTGGAAGTACTCTCTCGACTTGATTTGCTAAAATCTTTGCAAAGATATTAAAGATTTAGATTTATAAGGAAGATTTGTCTAAAATCACACATTTCTGGTAACACAGCATCCATGGGACCTGACAACATCCCAGGCTGCGCTCTACACGAACTACAGAACAAAGTGGCACCCCACCTAAGTACCATGTTCAATCATAGCCTCACCTCAGGCTTTGTGCCCACTGAATGGCGCACAGCGATGGTTATCCCACTTCACAAAGGGGGAGCCACCATGGACCCCGAGAACTACCGCCCCATTAGCCTGACGAGCCTGGTCTGCAAGGCTATGGAATGTATCATCATGGGACGTATAAACAATGACATTGGTAATTTGCAAACTCTGGACCCCACCCAGTTCGGGTTTGTAAAAGGCAGATCATGTCTCCTAAACCTGATAGACTTCTTTGAAGAGATCACCAAAGCCATACATGAGGGTAAGGTGGTTCACACAGCCTATCTAGATCTCACCAAAGCTTTCGACACCATCCCCCACTCTAGAATTATAGATAAACTCACTAAACTAGGTATAAATCCCTATGTCACAAGATGGGTTGCCAACTGGCTCACTGACAGAACCCACACTGTGAAAGCAGCAGACTCCAAGTCCGACTTCAAACCAGTGACAAGTGGAGTACCACAGGGTTCGGTCCTGGGTCCTCTCCTGTTTGGTATCTACTACTGTGAAGCAACAGGCTAACACAGAAGGTCTTTGGCTAATGAAGTTCACAGATGACTGCAAACTAGGAGCCATAATCGAAACTCCCAACGATGTGGAATCCTGCAAAAGGGCCTCACTGAGACAGATGCCTGGTGTCAAAGCCATGGCCTCAAGTTCAATGCCAAAAAGTGCACTGTCATCCCCTTACGTAAAAACTGTACCCATGAACTACCACATAGGCGGTAGTCTACTTAACACCAAAAGTGGGATAAGAGACCTTGGGACACAGGTGGACAGTAGTCTCTCCTTTGATAATCACATCGCCACAGTAGTAAGGAAATCCTTCTATGTGGCACACCTCATCACAAAAGATTTTTCATCCAAGAAAAAAGAGGTCATTGTTCCCCTCTGCTCATCACTCATTAGACCTATTATAGAATACAGGGCCCCTTTTGGTATGTACCTCACAAGACATCTACAACAACTCGAAAGGCCGCAGAAATACCTCATAAAGAGGATTACCGGCCTCAAACAGATGCCTTATGCAGACCATCTCAAAAAACTCCAGCTTTACTCTGTCACATATCGCCTACTGAGAGGTGATCTCTACCTAACATACAAAGCTATGTCAAACCCAGAGCTGTTAGACATGCTCCACTTAAAGAAATCCCAATCCCTCCGAGTTACACGCTCTAGGGACCTAGACCTTGTCACCACAATAAACAGAACTTGCTGGAGGGATAGATTCCTGTCCCAGAGACTTCCCATACTCTGGAACAAACTACCTATCTATATGAAACAAAGCTCATCATTAACACTCTTCAAGAAAAATCTTGGTGATTGGATGGGAGATAGGAAATTCACCCAGGGGATCATTTCTGTGGCTCTGCTCAACAGGGGTACAGGAAAATAATTTTCCTGGGTGATGAAAGCCAGGATACCTTTTTGGCTAGGCATAGGCCCTAGTGCCAATAGCCTAGTACCTACCTATGAACCTATGTTTCATTCTTCGGCAATACTGTTATTGCCAGATCTGTTTCAGGCAACATTCTATTACTCCTCATTTGTAATATTCAATTAGCAGCCCTTCAAGACCAGCAGCTTTGGCTTCAATTCTTAATTGTCATTACCACCTCAAAGCCCTATCCCTGTACTTGGTTTCCTACAGACACTCTATGCTTTGCCTGCAAAGCATCTTCTGATCCTGCTCTGACAGACCTGCTGCACATCTGCAAAACAAGCAGCATCAAAATTACTTGCTCTAGGGAACTAAACCTTGTCTGCAACATAAACAGGACATGCTGGAGGGACAGGTATATGTCTCAGAGACTATCCCTTCTCTGGAACACGCTTCCCATCCATATGGAGCAGAGTTCTTCCCTAACCCAATTTAATCATAACTTGGACCAGTGGATGGAGAATCAGAAATTTATCCCTGGTCTGGCACCTATGTCTCTAGCAGGCAGAGGCAACCTGCAAATACTTGACCACTCATGCCCAAGCCTGTGTATACCCCTTAAAATAACCACTGGGTATCAAAACTTGCCGTATACGTTTGGGAAGAATGGCTAGGCTGAAAAAGATCCCGAGCGATCATTAGTCTAGTATTCACCTATGAACCAAAGTACCTACCTCCATTTCCACTATGGCTTTGTCTTTGCTCATCATTCAACTTACTTTTCTCAACTGCTTTGAACCTTCACACCCTCCATGCACTCCCTCGTGTTTCCTTCTGTAAAGTTTGCTGTAATACATCATAAATTCCTGTCTGATCTCCATATCCCAACATAACCCTTGCCTATCAGATACTTCAGATATACTACAACCCCGTTCTCCTTCATTTCTTAAACACCCATGCTATCCATTTTAGGTCCCCTTCTCTGCTTAGTCACCAAAAGTCCCACATTTCTCATTAATTCCACATCCACTTATGCCATTTTCAAAAACTTTACTTCTGTTTTTAGTCTTCTTTTCATTTTACTCTTCCAATTCGATAATGACATTATAGCTCATACTATCCTGAGTATCCTTTAACTACTCCTTCTTTAACCCTATTAAGCTCGAATCATCTTTCTCTTCTCTTAACACAGCCTTGCAACCTTCCCAACCTGAGCAAGCCTAACGTCTTACATGTGGACTTCACTCCTATTAAAAAAAACATTCTCAATCAACTCTATCAACTCCATCCTTTGTTGACCCCCACCCCATTTACAGTAGCCCATCTTCAACTTTTAACTTTTACCTCCTTCTCTGGTAAATGCATTTCATCACATAACCTGACAAAAGTTTATTTCCGGAATTTCTACTGACTTAACCCATCTCACCATACTCTGTGGTACCACTGCTATGTCAGTTCTGCTGCCTGCCTGTCTCCCGAGGTCCTTGGAGAAAATTACACCCACATTATAGTCATGCAACAGCTTCCATCTAGTCCCTCTTCTTCTATGTTCCCCTACACACTACCTTCTATCAATGATGGCTTCAGGAACAGTCCCGTCCCCAAAACATATGAAACTGTCAAATGATACAAAGCAGAACCTTACTTCAGACATTTGGTAAATTTTCATATAAAGATCCAAAGACATGAATCTGGGGCATTTCTCCCCGGGCCTCCACTGGAAACAGGCTCTGTGGAACATAGTCGGACTTTCACGGTCAACAAATGTTAAATAAATAAATAAAAGATATTGTACCCCCTAAAGAACAAGACAAATAAGCATCCCTGTATAATTATCCACAACAATTAAGGCATGCAAATCCACACCAAGCTTCTCATACATGCAAGGAAGAATGGCCAACACCACAAGAATGTAAAAGTCACCAGTCCACATGCTGGAACAGTCCAGGTTAGAACAGTCAATAAAATGGATATCAATTCAGGTTTTAAGACGAGACAAGACAGTACTGAAAAATACCTTTAAAAGGTATGTAGAATAAGTGACTGTAATGCTCCAGTGAAATTCCTCCAAATAAAAATAACAGTTACCACTGCATTGTAAGCTGCCCTTTCCAATTACAACACTGAAAACACATTTATACTGACTTTTCATGGTATTTATCCAATAAAGACGGGTTGTTGCTATTCAAAAGCATGCACGCTGAGTGCACATTCTAATCAGCATGCCCACTGTAACTCGAGCAGATACCAATAGAAAGAAGTCCCTCTGTTAATGTACTGTTGACTAGCTGGACCTTCTATACTGGTGCATGATGAAAACACCATCCATAATCTAGTTTACAAAGGACAGAGAAAAATATGAGGAAAAAACAGGATCTTCTGCAAAACTCTGTACAACTGAAAATGGTAAATGTCATTACAATCACTCATATACTAATGGTAATCATACCTCTCAACTGTAAATAGTTCCATAAAATTTCCCTGATTTTCCTCATTTACTTGTTCTGGCCTTTATAATTTATTTTAAATTTTCTGCTCCATCATTAAGAATATATGAAAGTAAATAATGCTAGACATTACAGTTTCACACTACTGTCTCTCTCTCTCTCTTTCACTGTTTTTAAGATCAAGACAGAAAGGGACACAACTGCTAGGGAGATGCCACTTCCCTTACACTGCATGAGTACTATGCAATTGTAGGGACATTAAGTACAATATGCATGTGCAGTACTTCTGAATGTAAAGAATGAAACAGAAGAACACTAAATGCTATTACACAATAACATTACTTAAGAAAAGTAAGCAACTTCTTTGTTAAATTATGTAATACGGATTCATATCGACTCAGTAAAGGTAATTTTGGCAAACAGAAAAAAAAAGAAAAACATTTCTTGAAACCAACTTCAATAAAAAAATCAGCAAGTTTGTTTTTGCAAGGGAGCAAGTTCCCCTTTCCCCCCATTTGGGGAGGGGCATCCCCAAAATTGTATATACCAACTCCTACGTCACACAACAGTGGAGTAAAAAGCAAACTCCACTGTTGGCAAAAGTAATTTAGGCAAACGGCACTCACTGTTTTTGCACTCTTTGAAATTACATGTAATGAGACAATGTGCTCCCTGTCAAGTAATAAAAATAGCCAACTCCTGGTGTGGGTGTTACAGAATTTACCCACAGTTGGCTTTGCCTGATCAATCAGGCTTTGGCCTCATGATCATACCACACCAATCATGAGTAAGTCCTATATAATACTACACCCGGTCGTGAGTTACTGCTAAAATATACTTTACAGTTATACCTCATCAAAAAGGCAGCAATTGCTCTTGGAAATATGACTGACCAGACTGATAATACACTTCAATTACAATGGTTAAAAAAATGGGAGGAAAAATGCACCCATGGACTGATCAGCAATGACCAACCGTTATTCCTTCATTTATCATATATTACTGTATTTAACCAAGTACATGCTCTGGTCCAAAGACCCTCTTCATGCACAACTCTGGCCAGTTGGGGGAAAAAAAAAAAACAACAGTATACAATTAAATAATGGAAGCAACAGTAACAGTATAAACTCTTATCAAGCCTTCTTAATCTAATCAGTGACTTACACTGCTCATCAGCGGTATCTGACAACCATGATAAAATTCCTGAAAAAGTCTTGCTGATCGCCTCACTGGACTTTTCCAGAGAGGTTCATATCCCATTCTGCCCACTGGGTCATCCTATAACCATGCCTGGACTACTCCTCATACTTATTTTCTTGATGATCAAGTCCTGCCTTTCCATTGATCTCCTTACTCCATTCTGCTGTGTTGTTCTTTATTTCGTTTGCTTGCATCTTGGGTCCTGTATCATGGTGTACAAACTCAGTAGCGGCATCAGTTAATCATGCAATTTTTATGCATCTGTGAATCTCTCCATTATGTTCTTTAACCTCATTTGTGTTCACAACTGGGCTCATTACCATAAAGTTTTTCAAGTCTACATTATAATTATTAGATCATTAGCATGTGGCGCCAACTGACAATTTCACCTGCTTGCAGACTATGTTTGTAAATCAGTTCCACCCTGCACTCCATTGTTTATTATCCTAATTTGTCTTATACATTGCACTATTCACTCCATTGTTCATTATCCTAATTTGTCTTACACACTGCACTATTCACCTCTGAATCCCAGAAGCCATTCTTCATCATCATCATCTTCTTTCGGCTGTTCCCGTTAGAGGTCGCCACAGCTGATCATCTGTTTCCATTTCTTCCTGTCCTCTGCATCTTGCTCTGTCACACCAACCACCTGCATGTCCTCTCTCACCACATCCATAAACCTTATCTTAGGCCTTCCTCTTTTCCTGTTACCTGGTAGCTTCACCCTTAGCATCTTTTTCCCAATATACTCAGCATCCCTCCTCAACACATGCCCAAACCAACTTAATATTGCCTCTCTGGCTTTGTCTCCAAACCTTCCAACTTGGGTTGACCCTCTAATATACTTATTCCTAATCCTGTCCACCCTCGTTACACACAGGAACCATTCTTAACATAATCAATTTTTTTTTTTGCATTTTCTGTCTGCACTTAATATGGTCATCACAGCTGCTTAAAGGTTTGTAAGTGCTAGCCAACCTCCTTATATCAGGTGCCAGGCACACATTTATATTCAGACCATTCATACTACTGGCTCCAAGGATAAAAACACACAGCATAGGCAATACCATTGACATTTCTAAAAAAACAATACTTATACCTTTGACAGTTCATTCTAACAGGAACAAATGCAGGATCATTTAATAAAGCTGTTCACAAGTTCAAATAAAGCAAGGAATCATTATTTATTTTTCACATGATGACTCAAAAGAGTCACAGCAAATGCACAAACCTCTTTAAAATAAAAATCTAAGGATATTTGCCGCCATTTTCACACTTTTACCGCAAGGCGCCATTGCTCAAATAGGGACTTGTCCTGCATAAGAGGGTCAGATGGTAACCCCGTTTACTACACCAGTATATAAAAATAATGAAAAAAGACACAACGTTAAACAACATCATCATCGGAGTAAAAAGAAACCACAAGCCTCTGTGCCATCCCAAGTTGTGTTCGGTTACAAGAACTACGGGTCTAGCAGCACTCGTTCAGGTGACGAGGCCCATGCTAAACCTCTCTGCATCCATTTTGTTACAGCACCTTCTTCCAGCTGTATCCCATGATCTCCTCTGGCACGCCTGCCTCTTTCACAATCCCTGGCTTTTTCCTTTGAGACTTACAGTGCCATTCAGCAGTCAAGCAACTCAGTTTATCACAACTGCGTTGTCCTCCATTTTCCTCTCCGTATGGAACATGATTTTCCTCAGAAACCCCATGTATGATCCCAACACATAATAATTTACCTTTACGTACACAAGCAAGTTCAACAGGCTAAATAAGCATACCAACCTCGAGGTTGCGCAACGACGGGAAAAGGAAGTCCTTAGTAAAGCGGCAAGACAACGGTTAAGAAAGTGTCACTATATACTTTTTACAGTAGTATAGAGCACTAGTGTTTTCCGGTACGTCCGATTACAGTTTTATGTATTTTCCTGCCATATAAGCAAAGTCAGCTGTGTTGAAGAGGACGTACTTGATTGGGCAGTCTTATTTGTGCGTACGACGGTGGGAAGCTTAACGTGGTGTTAGGAAAGCTAGACACTTGTCTGTGGAAATCATAAAAAAATCCGAGAAATTTAACAGGTGCACTGTACACACAGGAGAAGTGGAGGGAGAAGGTTAATAAATGGTGTACAGCTGAGGAAGACAGTTTGGAGTTGTTACAAAGAAGATGCAGCAAGTAACTTAGAGACTAGGGTATTAGGGGTAACTTTCATGCTGTTAGAGTAAAAGCAAAGACTATACCCTAATCTATCTTTCCATAGGACAGTTCCAGTTTCGGCAGTTGTATTCTGTGAAAAAAAAATCATGAAAAATGGCAAATGTCCTGAAATTTTAGGGCAACAATATTGCATAAGTTACATTTCACAGTTCCTTAAACAAGCACTTTGTACCCGAAATACCTTAATATTAAATTAAACATTAGAAACAATATATAGTCTACAAGTGTGACCTTTTATTTTTGGCAATAATGTGAAGTCCAGTCACTGGCTGTGGGTATGGTTTGTTCTGCATAACCTATGTTTCAATAATAAATGTCCTACTTTGGGCACTTGAAATAAGTGGCAACCCTATCCTGATCCTATTGCTTTTATACCAGACTGGTAATGACAACTACTTGCAGGAGGTAGTGTTTGGACTGTCAAGATGACAGAAGTGCACTGGGCATAAAGCGATAACCCGAAATTTTTTGCAGGCACCGCTGTGACCACATGAAAGGACGCTCAACAACAAAAATGCGGTGGTGTATAAAACATTTTATTCACAAAGGAATGAGTTAAGTGCTTTCGTCCACATCAGAAGGGCGTCATCAGAACTAATCTTCCAATCCAGTTCCTCCACTTATTCTCTGTATTTGCTTTGGGAACTATGAACTGGAAGCAAAGCTCTCTTCACCCAAGACTGGACTAGACAGTCAAGAGGAGAAGGTAAACACTTGCACCACACCACACTCATCACATCATCATCATCTTCTTTCAGCTGTTCCCGTTAGGGGTCGCCACAGCGGGTCATCTGTTTCAATTTCTTCCTGTCCTCCGCATCATGCTCTTTCGCACCAACTGCCTTCATGTCCTCTCTCACCACATCCATAAACCTTATCTTAGGCCTTCCTCTTTTCCTCTTACCTGGCAGCTCCATCCTTAGCATCCTTTTTCCCAATATACCCAGCATCCCTCCTCAGCACATGTCCAAACCAACACAATCTCACCTCTCTTGCTTTGTCTCCAAACTGTCCAACCTGAGCTGACCCTCTAATATACTGATTCCTAATCCTGTCCATCCTAGTCACACCCAGTGCAAATCTTAACATCTTTAACTCTGCCACATCCAGCTCTGACTCCTGCCTTTTCGTCAATGCCACAGTCTCAAACCCGTATAACATAGTTGGTCTCACTACCCTCTTGTACACCTTCCCTTTCACTCTTACTGGTATCTGTCTGTCACAAATCACTCCTGACACTCTTCTCCACCCATTTCATCCTGCCTGTACTCTCTTCTTCACCTCTCTTCCACACTCACCCTCACCATTACTATGAACTGTTGATCCCAAGTACTTAAACTCATCCACCTTTATCAACTCTACTCCCTGCATCCTCACCATTCCTCTACCCTCCCTCACATTTACACACATATATTCTGTTTTAGCCCTGCTGACCTTCATTCCTCTCCTCTCTAAAGCATATCTCCACCTCTCCAGGGTCTCCTCAACCTGGTCCCTACTCATACTACATATCACAATGTCATCTGCAAACATCATAGTCCACGGGGCCTCCTGTCTGATCTCATCTGTCAACCTGTACATCACCACTGCAAATAAGAAAGGGCCCACAGCTGATCTTTGATGTAATCCCACCTCCACCTTAAATGTATCTGTCACTTCCACCGCAGTCCTCACCAATGTCACACTACCCTCGTACATATCCTGTACCACTCTTACATACTTCTCTGCCACTCCCGACTACCTCATACAATACCACAACTCCTCTCTAGGCACCCTGTCATATGCTTTCTCTAAGTCCACAAAGACACAATGCAACTCCTTCTGACCTTATCTGTATTTCTCCAACAACACTCTCAGAGCAGATATTGCATCTGTGGTGCCCTTTCCTGGCATGAAACCATACTGCTGATCACTAATCATCACCTCCCTTCTTAACCTAGCTTCCACTACTCTTTCCCATAACTTCAAGCTGTGACTGATCAATTTTATCCCTCTGTAGTTACTGCAGCTCTGCACATCACCGTTATTCTTAAAGATAGGTAGCAAAACACTTTTCTCCACTCCTCAGGCATCCTCTGACTTTCCAAAATTTCATTAAACAATCTGGTTAAAAATTTCACTGCCATTTCACCTAAGCACCTCCATGTTTCCACTGGTATGTCATCTGGGCAAACAGCCTTTCCATTCTTCATCCTCTTCATAGCTGTCCTTACTTCCTCCTTGCTAATCTGTTTCACTTCCTGATTCACTATCCTCACATCATCCAACCCTCTCTCTCTCATTCTCTTCATTCATCAGCCCTTCAAAGTATTCTTTCCATCTACTCAACACACTCTCCTCACTTGTGAGTACGTTTCCCTCATTATCCTTTATCACCCTTACCTGCTGCACATCTTTCCCAGCTCTATCCCTCTGTCTAGCCAATCAGTACAGGTCCTTTTCTCCCTCTTTAGTGTCCAATCTCTCATACAACTCTCCATATGCCTTATCCTTAGCCTTCGCCACCTCTCTCTTTGCCATGCATCTCATCTCCTTATACTCATATCTACTTTCTTCATCTCTTTGACAATCCCACTTCTTCTTTGCCAGCCTCTTCCTCTGTATACCACACTCATCACATAGTCTCTCAAAACCTACACCACCAAAATACACACATAGAAACACAAAACACACACCTACATTCATGGAGGCTCTCAATAAAAATCTGCCCAAGCAACAAGGACCTTCAAAGCAGAGACGCAAGCAACCTCCACCACCCCCAACACAACCCAAATGACAGCCCACCAACTCAGTGTGCCATTCAACCACAACCCATAAGGCATAACAGCGTACCCAACACTCTAGTCATAGGTGACTCTATAGTCAGGCACACTGATGTTCCACTCACCAGGCTAAACAAGGATAAAGTTACTGTCAGCTGCCTGTTGGGTGCCAGGATCTGCCACATAATGCACGCACTCGGGTCACTCCACAACACGTACAAATATGACGCTGTCATTGTCCATGTTGGTGTGAATGACCTGAGACGTACCTTCCTGGACTACATGAAAAGAGACATGGAGGAGTTGTCCCATCTTGTAGCCCAGGCAGTAATGACCCTAGCCCTGAGTAGCATCCTGCCATCACCCAGAATGATACCACAGTACAAGGACAAAATGATTGACGTCAACAAATGGCTAAGCTTCTCGTGTTATTCTAAGGAGATCCAGTATCTGTGCCTGGGATGACATGATCGACAGACAACAATGCTTTGCCAGAGATGGCCTGCACCTGTCGCCCTTGGGATTCTGGATATGGCTAAGGCTCTTGCTACCTCTATAGTGCCTTTTTTAGGCAAGGTTCAAATGACAAATTCACCACCATAACAAGTACAAGCAAGTAAAATCTGAGGGTAATGCTACTCAAAGCTAGAAGTCTAAACCTCAAAATGCACTCACTCAAGGCACTCCTTAAAATAGAGAACATCGACATCTGTGCAGTGACAGAGACCTGGTTCAAGGATCCAGAGAGCACCCCTGCATTACCAGGTTATAATTCATACCACACCTTTCGGCCACCTAGCCTGGACCGAAACACTAAAGGCGGAGGCGTGTCTATATTCATTAAGGATAGCCATACCTCCAGGCTAGTTGCCCAGCATAATGCATCCGAGATTATCCAGGTGCAACTAACTCTGGGCAAGACTGCAATCCAAATTGTAGCTTGCTACAGATCCTCCACCATGCCCCAGGATCCCCACTCCTCATTTCTTTATACACTGGAAAATATTAGGGTACAACCTAACACCCTAATAATGGGCAATTTCAACTACCACACCATTAACTGGGAAAACTACGTACCAACTCTTTTGCTCAACATTTTCTGGAATTCATAAATTCCAATGCCTTGAATCAGCTTATCCACACCCCCACCAGGGTTAGCAATATCCTAGACCTGGTCATTACCAACATGGGCAACTGATGTTCCACACCAGAGGTCAATTCCTTGTTGGTCAGATCTGACCACAAGCTAATCACCCTAGACTTCCACACCCGCTCCCACCCCCCATTAGGGAAACCACCATAAAAAGTTTCTCCAAAGCCAAATTCACGTTTCTTAAGACAGAAGTGGCAAACTTCATGACACCTGTGCAGACAGACAATAGAGGTACGACTGCTGAATCCTACACAAATGCACTTTATAAGGACTTACACGATTGCATGTCCCTAACAGAACCAAGATGCTATCCTCCAAAAAAAGGAAGCCAATCTGGTGGTCCCCTGCCATAAACAAACTCTACAACAGAAGAAAGAAACTGTTGCAAAAAAGAGTAAAATCCCATGATTGGAGGAACTCCCAATTCAGCCTCAGTAAGAAGTTGAGATCCCTCAAAAAATCCTCCAAAGCTAGTTAGGAAAACAAAATCGCCACTGATTCTAAAGACCACAAAGCATTCTATAGCTATGTCAAGAATCTCAATGGCAACACTCAAATCTGCTCTGAGTTACAGCACAATGGCACTAAATATACAGAACCAACTGATATTGCCAACATCCTGGCAGATAGGTTCAGTGCTAACTTTACGCCCCTCTCATCCCCTAAAGGGCCCATCTCTATACCGGAAGAATGGAAAGTTCCTGTAATCACGGCTGCACAGATAAAAAACACACTCTCCAAAGCCAAGAACACAGCATCCATGGGACCTGACAACATCCCAGGCTGCATTCTATATGAACTACAGAACAAATTGGCACCCCACCTAAGTACCATGTTCAGTCATAGCCTCACCTCAGGCTTTGTGCCCAATGAATGGCACACAGTGACCGTTATCCCACTCCACAAAGGGGGAGCCACCACAGACCATGGGAACTACCGTCCCATTAGCCTGATGAGCCTGGTCTGCAAGGCTATGGAACATATCATCATGGAACGTATAAACAATGACATTGGTAATCTCCAAACTCTGGACTCCACCCAGTTTGGGTTTGTAAAAGGCAGATCATGTCTCCTAAACCTGATAGACTTCTTTGAAGTGGTCACCAAAGCCGTAGATGAGGGTAAGGTGGTTCACGCAGCCTATCTAGATCTCGCCAAGGCTTTCTTCACCATCTCCCAGTCTGAAATTATAGATAAACTCACTAAACTAGGTATAAATCCCTATGTCACAAGATGGGTTGCCAAGTGGCTCACTGACAGAACCCACATTGTGAACATAGCAGACTCCATATCTGACTTCAGACCAGTGACAAGTGGAGTTCCACAGGGTTCAGTCCTGGGTCCTCTCCTCTTTGGTATCTACTTCTCTGAAGTACAGGCTAACACAGAAGGTCTTTGGCTAATGAAGTCCGCAGATGATTGCAAACTAGGAGCCATAATTGAAACTTCTAACGATGTGGACATCCTACAAAAGGGCCTCACTGAGACAGAATCCTGGTGTCAAAGCCATGGCCACAAGCTCAATGCCAAAAAGTGCATCATCATCCCTTTTGGTAAAAACTCTGTACCCATGAACTACCACATAGATGGTAGTCTACTTAACACCGAAAGTGTGATAAGAGACCTTGGGAAACAGGTGAACAGTAGTCCCTCCTTTGATAATCACATCACCACAGTAGTCAGGAAATCCTTCTATATGGCACACCTCATCACAAAAGATCTCTCATCCAGGAAAAAAAAGGTCATTGTTCCCCTCTTCTCATCACTCATTAGACCCATTATATAATGCAGCGCCCCTTTTGATATGTACCTCAGAAGACATCTACAACAGCTGGAAAGGCCGCAGAAATACCTCACAAAGAGGATTACTGGCCTCAAACAGATGCCCTACATAGACCATCTCAAAAACTCCAGCTTTACTCATCTCAAAAAACTCCAGCTTTACTCTGTTGCATATCGCCTACTCAGAGGTGATCTCTGCTTAACATACGAAGCTATGTCAACCCTAGAGCTGTTGAACATGCTCCACTTAAAGAAATCCCAATTCCTCCGAGCTACACGTTCTAGGGACCTAAACCTTGTCACCACAATAAACACAACATAATAGAGGGATAAATTCCTGTCCCAGAGACTTCTCATACTCTGGAACAAACTACCTATCTATATCAAACAAAACTCCTCATTAGCACTCTTCAAGAAAAATCTTGATAATTGGATGGGAGATAGGAAATTCACCCCGGGGATCACTTCTGTGGCTCTGCTCTACAGGGGCACAGGAAAATAATTTTCTTGGGTGGCGAAAGCCAGGGTACCTTTTTGGCTAGGCTTATATAGACCCAGGGCCAATAGCCTAGTACCTACCTAGGAACCTAAGACATTCAGCCCTTCTGATGTGGATGAAAGTGCTTAACTCATTTCTTTGTGAATAAAAGGTTTTTATACACCACCACGTTTTTCTTGAGTGTTCTTTCCTTTGGTCATAGTGGTGCCTGCAAAAAAATGTTGGGTTAGTTGTTCGTAGTATTGTACTTTCTCCTACTTGTTTAGGTTTAAAGAGATCCTTTAATGCTGCACAGCGAGCGAGAGTCTTAGGCTGTCATTTTGACTATGCCTCCCCATGTGAATTGCCTGTTACGTATTGTGTGTCATCATAAAAGACTGTAAGCCAAGGACTAGTTTTAATTTGCAGCCTGTTTTATGTGCCACTTGAAATCTTCTTCTTGTTCCTTATTGTAAACCTTCACTTATCGACTCCTAACCTATAATATTTTATTGGAACATTCAATGAAGTGTACAAAAAAAACTAAAAGAAAACAAAAATCAGAAAAGTCAAGACAAAAGGTTTTCAGATTACTGCTACTGAACCAAGAATAAAATTCAGTGACACCAGCAAAGTTTCACCTTGAAGAAGAACCACAGTATAGAACATGTTACACCCTGACCTCAGTTCATACCATATACTCAGAAAAAAAAAACCCTGTGGTGGGTGTTATTTAGTAGTCTGTGTTTATATAGGTATTCATAAAACTGCTTTTAAACAGTCATCTAATGTTGTTAATCTTCCCATTCATCACTGATGGGTTATCGGTTCTGTCCTCGGAACCGAGTCGGCCTTGTAGCAAGCTTGCGTTAGCCAAAAAACTCTCAAGCTAAGTATCTACCCAGAATGCCCCTCTCCCTGCTACCTCAGATCTTGTTTGCCATGTAGCAGTAAAGCCGCGTGTCAGAAGAGGTCTCAGCTAAGTACATTTTATTAAAAATATAGAGCTATAATCTATGGGTTTTCTATATTTTCTCTCTTTCCTTCATTAAATAGTTACTCTGCCCACTTATCTTTACTGTCAGTATCTTCTAAAGTACCATCATTGGTACGGCCCTTTTTCTCTGAGTTGTTTCCCTCTTCTTCAGTTTACTTTTAACTCTTAACAATAATAAGAGTGGATTCCAAGGGATACGTCTATGTTTTTCTTTCTTGGGCTTGTTGTTCCTTTTCTTGTAATATTGTCCCTGTCAGGATGTCAAAAAAAAGGGGGGAAGAAGAAGAAGGGAATGTCAGGATTTAAACTGTATTTTTATGTAAATGTAAATTACCTAATCATGACTATTTTTATGATTATCTGTATTGTTTGGGTGTGTCACATCTCTCTATACATCCTCCAGTGCGACATCTGTCTGTGTTTTTTTTCAACCAGCGCCCTCTTAATGTGTATGAAATAAATCCTGAAAGGAGTACCAAAGACTTTCTTTTTCAGCAGCCTTTTTTCTATTACAGAGGTCTCAACCCCTCCTATTAAAAGCAAAGAGGTTCCACTCAGACTCTTTTCACCATCGGGTGATAAGGACAAACTGTTTTGGTTCCAGTATATACCTCAGCTCCGAGTCTCTTGACACCAAGCATGTTGAAATCTTTGGAACCATTGCTAGCTTCAGCACAGATATAACCCCTGGAACCGATCATACAACGTACTACCACTTTGGTTCCAGTAGCTGCCTCGGCTCTGAGCTTTCCTCGGTACTGAGCATGTTGAAACCTTTGGAACCATTGCAGGCTTTGGCACAGATACAACACTTGGAACCATTCATCACTATCACTTTGGTTCCAGTAGCTACCTTGGCTCCAAGCCTCTCCCTCAGCACCGAGCATGTTGATACCTTTGAAACCGATCATTCAGCTCACTACTATCACTTTGGTTCATAGGTTCATAGGTAGGTACTAAGCTATCGCCCCTGGGGCCTATACAAGCCCAGCCAAAAAGGTACCTTGGCTTTTGCCACCCAAGAAATCCAGTAACTACCTTGGCTCTGAGCCTCTCCCTTGGGACTGAGCATGTTGAGACCTTTGGAACCGTTGCTAGCTTAGGCACAGATACACCCTTTGGAACCAATCATTCAGCTCACTAACATTTGGTTCCAGTAGCCACCTCAGCTCTGAGTCTCCCCTCAGCACCGAGCATGTTGAAATCTTCAGAACCATTGCCAGCTAGACACAGATACACCCTTTGGAAATGATCATTCAGCTCACTAACATTTGGTTCCATTAGCCCCCCTCGGCTCTGAGTCTCCCCTTGGCACTGAGCATGTTGAAACCCTTTGGAACTGTTGCCAGCTTTGGCTCTCCCCTGACACCCTACCAACTTTGGCACAGATACAGCCTTTGGATCCAATCATCGAACTTTGATTCCAATACCCTCCTCGGCTATGAGTCTATCTCTCAGCTCCAAACATGTTGAAACCTTTGGCGTCATTACCAACTCCGGCACACCTTTGGACCCGATTATCATTTCTTTTACCATTTTGCTTCCAGTAGTTACCCCGGCTCTGAGTCCCCTCAGTGCCGAGCATTGTTTTTCATAACACCTTTAACACCAGTTTTATAGCTAGAAACTTCGGTACCATCAGTCTTGATGCCACGGACCCAATGTCCTTCTTCTATCCACTCATCCCTAGGTCATGTATACAGGAGATGAGACACCCCTATTTCCCTTCCATAACATGTGGTGCACCCTGTGGACCAGCTTTTGGTGGCCAGGGAGTTATCCACTCCTTCCAAGATCCATTTGGATCTGAAGTCTCCTACTATGACATACTTTCGGCACCCATTACCTCGGCACCGATACACCTTCTTTCTTCAGTTCTAGCGTCATCCTTCGGTCCACCATCCTTGCAGAGCCAACCCCTCCTCAATCTGGGAATTGGAGAACGGGAGTTTGGGCTGAGGTACAGAGGAGAAAGGCACAGAACCCTTTCTCCTCCTTTCTTCCCTCAGTGCGGAGAGTCCTTGGCACAAGACACAGATTATGTTCTTGGGGATGGTTCCCCTCGGTCACCTTCTTCGGAGACATCCCCGAAGCCTAGAAGCAGCGGGTGGTTAGAAACCCAGCAACCCTTCATCCGAGGGGCCCGTGTTTCTACAGGCTTTTCGCGCCAGCTCATCGTGGCTGAGCACATGAAATTGCCGTCACAGCTTTGACACTATTCCCCGTAGACTGGACAAATACTTTTCCCCTATGGACAGTCAGCATTGGCCCTAAGGGTTACCAGTTGATGCTATGGTGCTGACAGTGGCCAGTAAGAAGGACTTAGCTGAAGGAAAATCCCACTGTTCATCTGCCCAACAGGGAGTCCTGTGTGGAAGCGAGTCTTGGGAAAGCAGACTTCCTTTCATAGATGTTTACTATACAATCAATTAACTATTTGGCAGTTGTCACTAGGCTCCAGAGGGACCTGATACTGGAGCTATCTGGATCACTCACGGGACTGTTGTCTGATGAGGTCAGTGACAAATGGACTTCATGGTTCACAACCCTGGAATCAATACCCAAGCCGCTCATGAGGTTGAACCCACATCTGACCAAAGGAGTGGCTGGGGCAGCGGATTCGGGCTTTGTCATGACACGTCATGCCTATGTGCACATTTGTGACTTTGCAGACTCCTTCAATTCTTCTTTGAATACCTCCATTAAAGCATCATCCCTTTTCGATTCCAAAGCAAGGGACATAGGTGCTAACTAGATGGGTCACTATGTCTGCTGTAGGCATACATCCTTTAAGAATTACTGGAGTGGAAAATTGGGACAGAAAATCTTAGTCCTTTCATGCCCCTCATGGCAATGATACCCCCAAGGACAAAGGTGGTAACAGTTATGGAAGACACCATTACTCAGGCAGAAGGGGTCACCATAATCAAGGTTACAGAGACCCCCTCTCCATACAACCTTATCAGCATTCCCGAGGAGCATTTTGATCCTTTTCCTCCGAAAGCGATCAGGTTGTTTTTCTCTCTGCACCAAGTGGCCTGGCTCTCTTTTGCCAATGTTGGCTGCAGACTATCATCACCAGAGCTTACTTCATTCCCTATTTTTCTTCATTAAAAAAATAATAATAATAATAATAAATAAATATATATACAGAAAGGGTTATCCATCCTGTTCCATCAGACCTGCACAGATCTGGATTCTAATCACAATTCTTTTTGGTGCTTAAAAAGACAGAGGGCTGGAGACCTATTCTGGGTCTCAGCAGTTCAAACAACTTGTCAACCAAATTGAAATTCTGAATGGTCACGGTTCAGCCCATTGAGACAATTGGATGTGTACTATATCAAGATGGATAAATGCCCCAGAAGTCTACTCCACTTCCTTCTTGGGGCTAGTCACTATCTTTCATGCCCTGCCATCCGGCCTTGCTACAACCCCAGCATGCTCACGGAATGCATTGCAGTGGTCACAAATCACTTGAATCTGCATGGGTGTTTCCATATTCAGATGACTGGTTCCTCACCCCCCCCCCCCAAGCCTCCCAGTAACTGCATTGCTTCACACTCTCTCTAGAATGATTCTTTGACTCTTTGGAATTATTATACATTGGGAAGAGTCAAAGCTCACTCCTACGCAACAGATAGTCGTTGGAGCTGTTTTCAATGCCCAGTCTTGTCTAGTATTGCTCCCAGATCTCAGGCTACAGCGTCTCACACTCCAGCTCCAGCTGATACTCTGACAAACGACAGTCTCAGCCAGGGGAGTACTTCATACCCTTGATTCAGTGTCACCTTTGATCCCTTTCATGCTTCTTGTGAAGCTACATACGCGGATCCTGTCGTTGCTCCTTCTTTGCAATGCTTCCTCAGCTATCACTCTCTCTATTATCAGATTCCAATATCCAACTCTTGCAAACATGGCTTCTTTGGTGGATGACGCCAAATCCAGTGCTTTAGAGTCACCCATTGTAACCTCTTCAGTCCACAACCATGGTGACCATAGATGCTTCCCTGATCCGGTGGGGAGCTGTTCTCAGGAAAAGACAGTCTAAGGCACACGGTATTCCTCAGAAGACCACCTACATATCAGTGTTCTGGATCAAAGAGCAGTGCTGTTAGCATTGCAGACCTTACATCTGGCTCTCCCCTCTGTGACTTTTTGAAATTCAGTCAGACAATATGTCAGTGGTATGGTATTTCCACAAGCAAGGTGTAACCTTGTTCTGCCTTATGAGACAAAACCAATGAGTTTTTTGGTTATCAGTGATAGCTTCCAACCGTTTCTGATATCGCACATCCCAGGAAGTTCCATTGCAATTACAGACATCTGAGCAGAAGCTTTCTACAGCCTCACGAATGGTTCCTCAACCCCGAGGTAGCGACTGAAATATTCAGCCACCTGGGCCAACCTTGCTGCGATCTCTTTGGCTCTCTTAGCTCTCTTTCTAACAACGAGCGTAACCGGTTGAAATGCATGACAAGTGTGGTCCTTCCTTTTTTCGGCCCAGCCTGGTATATCCACCTTGGATACTGGCTCCCCTTCCAGATTGGATAGCTCATCCCCTCTTATGCCTTTCATTTATGCAAAGCCTTCCTTAAAGGAATTTCCTCATATCAGGCCATCTTTCAGATAATGTCTAGAGTCTTGGACCCTTACTCTAGTACTTCACTCTTTGACACAAAAAACGTTTGAACCAGCCACGAAACGTGGCATAAATTTTTAGTTTTGGTAATGTTTATTTTTGATAGCCTTCATGTCTGCCAGAAGAATCTCAGACTTGCACACCTTATGTATAAAGCACTCTATCTGGTTTTCATAAAGACAGAGTATCATATCAGACACATCCATCCTTTCTCCTCTAAGTTATTTCTGATTCTTCCTGAGACCAGGTTTGCCTTCACTCCTTAGATGTACACAGGCAACCAATTTTTACCTAGATGGGACTAAATCTATACGCAACTCAGACCAACTTTTCATTTCCTTTTCTGGCACAAGGAAGGGATTTGCTGTGTTAAACGTCACCTTATCAAAATGGCTCAGAGACTGTATTTCCTTTCTTACTCACATACAAATGAGCCTGGACCTCATAATATCAAAGCACATTCAACTAGAGCTACAGCAACCTCTGTAGCTTTCCACTCCAGAGCCTCTATGGACAACATCTGCGCAGCAGCCATTTGGGCTAAACCACACACCTTCATCAAACATTATAAGTTGGATATGGTCTCCAGGGGAAGAGCTGCCTTTGGCTCAGTGGTGCTCAGGAATATTCTTCCATAAGGGCCACCCAGGTTTCTCAAGGTAGCTTGGAATTCTGTCCCATCAGTAATGAATGGGAAGATTAATAACAACATTAGATAAAGAAGTTATGTCTTACCATAACGTTCCATCTGTGTTGTTGATCTTCTTCCAGTCATCACTTCCCACCCTCCATTCCCCTCCAAAGGCTCCTGGGAGATGCTTTGGGTTTATTTGGTACCTTAGGTTATTTCCACATAAGTGGCCTGCGCTTTACTTACTTTTTTCTAGCAAACTCGGTCTGAGGTAACAGAGAGAGGGGCGTTCTGGGTAGAGACTTAGCTTGAGAGTTTTTTGGCTAACCCGAGCTTGTTACAAGGCTGACTCGGTTCCAAGGAAGGAACCGATAACCCATCAGTGATGAATGGAAGAAGATCAACAACATAGATGGAGCGTTATGGTAAAACATAACTTCTTTTTTTCAAAAGTCTTGCTAAGCAAAAGTCTTTAAAAAAGTACTAGCATTGCTGGCTTAGTTAAGCACTGTCATGTTGTAAATGCTTTAGCGAATGCTGTAATTAACAAGAGTTGTACCGTCTGTTGTACAACCTGTATTATTGTCAGCATTACATAGTCTGACTGGCAAACTATGTAGTGAGGTTTTTGCTATGTCATTGTGGAAAATGCTAATATAGGCATGGCATATGCAGCTACCAGTGCGTGTTTGGGTCTTTATCATGTAAATTATCTCCAAACTACACTAAGTCCTATACTTAAATATATTTTTTGACATATCTCCACTCATTTCCCTACACCTTCCCTTATGCTCCCTAACCTATCTTATATTCTCCTTCTAGCTCACTTCTATCAGGTAGCAACCACTGTTAATCATCCCAATGTTTCATGATAATACCATAGGTGCAGGGTTCAAATCTAGAGAGGATGACTATGAAAGTAGAGATCCTTACTGTTAATATTTAGTCTGGCAGTTGGCAGAAGGGTTTAAGGCTGTGAGCAGTAGTTCCTGTTGTGCAGGGTTTGATTCCCTTATCTCTCATTTGACTGTTAAGTGACATTGAGCAAGTCAATTAACTTAACAGTGCTCGAGAGCAACTGGAAATTTGGACTAGGTTCCTCAATGGTCCCCAGGACTGCAAGCCTAGTAGCTACCTATGAACTCTACATTTTACCTTCACATCTTTCTGTACTTCTACCTGTTTTACTCTAACAATACTTTTTCTCCCCTTAATATCTTTTCCAACATATCCTTTACTTTTGACCTCTTCTGAAAACTTAATGTGCATATACTTACTTGCATATAAAAGTTCAATTGCATATATATTTCTTGTCCAGACTCTAATATTGTTAGGTATAGTTCAGGTCTTACACACTTTTACATTTTCCTGTTTCTGCCTTAATGTTACAAGATACTCCTCCATTTAATTGCATTATTGTTTAACTTTGTATTATTGTGATACCATGTACTTTCTCGAATTTGCTGTAAGTTGGAGCATTTCTCCCCAGGTCTCCACTGTAAAGGTACTTTCATCCCAGTCATCCCCAATAAACAAAAGCAAAACAATTTAAATGCAGTGCAAGCTGTCCTGTGCTGTACTAGAAATCATAGGAATCCTTTCTACTCTATACTTAATTAGTAAACAAAATAAATAAACAATGGATTTTTTAAATAACTGCATGTTTGTTTTTTAGTTTTCATCAGTTCGTTTTCTTTCACTGACTGGCTCTGGGAGACTTAGAGTGCAACACTAAGTTCATAACAAGATTCCAGACACCTTCTTACCTATCATTAGGACTGAGATATTCCTAACAAAGTACCTCCCTGTTAAGTGTATGTGTTTTTCAAGAAGATCTCTCTTGAAGATCTTCCTTGTGTGTGTGTGTGTGTGTGTGTGTGTGTGTGTGTGTGTGTGTGTGTGTGTGTGTGTGTGTGTGTGTGTGTGTGTGTGTGTGTGTGTGTGTGTGTGTGTGTGTGTGTGTGTGTGTGTGTGTGTGTGTGTGTGTGTGTGTGTGTGTGTGTGTGTGTTTATTTTTGTTAACCAGATCTGGTCCCTTGGAGGCCTATTTTCAGAAGGTACCCAAAGCCAAATCTTGAAACAAACTTTCTTTATCTTAAGGGCTTTCAAAATTACTCTTAAGGCATACCAGTGTAATAAAATTCCCTGCATTTATGAAGTGACTAAACTTGTAATACAAATTATGGCTATACATCATACAGCACAGCCAGAACACTCTCTTTCTTCTACTTAATCTAACATGCACAGTCTATTCTAGCTAGTTCCCTCTCTGTCTTTTCAACACTGTCTCTTGAATTGCTGCACTACTTCAATTATTTCATGGTTATTATAGATAATTCTCCATTTTTTATAGTTTTTGGGTGATGCCAAATATCCTAGGCTGTTTTTGGCACTAAATATAATTTGGGAACTTGCCCATTGAGAGAGTTGTATCGAGTGTTAATCTAGTTATCTAGTTCTGTTTTTTTTTTTTTTATAAATTCCTTTGGACAATTTTTGCCCTGTAAATTACCATGTCATCTGAGTATAGAACAACTGGTATGTGGGAAGGTCAACAGGAAGCTTGCTAATGAAATGAGCGAAAGGGATAGATGAGAGCAATGATCCATGTAGTATTCTTTAATGAGCCATGTAGTATTCTTTAATGAGCCATGTAGTATTCTTTAATGAGCCATGTAGTATTCTTTAATGATCCATGTAGTATTCTTTAATGAGCCATGTAGTATTCTTTAATGATCCATGTAGTATTCTTTAATGAGCCATGTAGTATTCTTTAATGATCCATGTAGTATTCTTTAATGATCCACGTAGTATTCTAATGAGTGGCACAGAGTGGACAGATTTGTTCCCTATTTGCACTTTGAATTGTCTGTTATGCAAGATAATTTTGAGCAATTTTATGTATTGTTACTAACTCCTGTCAGAAGAAGAGAGTTCATAAGGAGTGAGTTTGAGGAAGATGACAGCCGTTAACAGGCCTTAACAGTCTTTGTTCATGTTTTGAAGAATAAAGTCTATTAAGGTGTAGAAGACAGTCATTGTGTTTCTGCCAGACTAGAAGCTGTGTTGATGGCAAAAGAGAATGTGATAGTTTTGGATGTATTTTGAAAGCTGCATTTATACACATCTTTCAAATATCTTGTCTCGTGTGGGTAAGACTGAAACTGAACTGAAGTCATTTGCTGCATTTGTTGCAGATATAATGACCATAGTAACCACAGGTGTGCTTTTTTTTCTGCAGTGGTCTTTGAATAGTGCAATAAAAGGTGAGAAAGAAAATGGATTTGAGGGGATAACAGAAAAGGATGCTCTAAAGATGTGGGTGTTTTACTCTAAAAGTGCATCTGCCACATCTTTTTATTTGTTTAGATTTCTAAAGCAGAAGTTTTTCAGGAGACTGTACTAGTCTGCTGATATGTGTTTAGCAATGTCAATGGTGAACATTCTGTTGATTAGCTCAGTGATTAAGGGATGGAAAATCTGAAGTAGCTGTGCAAAAAAAGCCATCAGTCATGGGATGGAGAGTTTGTTTTCAGATAGAAATGAATGTGAAGTTGCTGGAGTGGTAGTTATTCTGATACAGAGGAGATAGCTTTATTTGCAGTAAGTGGCTGGATTTTTCAGCAAAATACATTTTCATCTTTGATGTTTTTTGAATTTTATGGCACTGGCTATTTTTAATGACTTTTTTTGCACTTATTTCTAAGGCATCTATTATGCTGGTAATCTTGTAGAAGATTGGAAAGCTTACAATTTACCAGGTGGCAGCACTGGTTTTCATGATGATTTTGACATCAGCAAGCCAGGCTTTCAAGTACCTTTCTGTGAGTGGAACATCCTGCAATAGGCTGGCATCCTGTCTAGCACTGTTTTCACTGCTTTATGCCTACTGCTTGCTAGGAAGGCTCAAGATTCACCACAGCCCTGAAAAGGTCAACGTAACTAATGGAGAATGAAGAAATAAATGCATATCATAGATAAAATATTACTGAAATTAGCAATGCAAGAGGAAAGAGCAAAATCAACTTATAAAATATAGCAAAGGTCTCAATCGGCTGATGTGAGATAAAGTGGAACCAACTTTACCAGCTGAAGTCCTTTCAAGAAATTTCAGCTTTTAATTATGTGTTGCCCTTAGCTGTGAATTCTTTAGATGGGGGATGAATATAACTAGTGATTTTGTCATTTCTAGGAAGACTAAGGTGGTCACTTGTAGCATATGGCATAATTCTTGCTCCTCGAGGAAGGAAGGAAAACTTGGTAGTAACCAGCTAGAGCAGCTTCAAGTACCTGCTTTGATGTTTGCTTTTACAAGAAAGAATCTCACTTGGTGGAAATCTTTAGCATAAGTGGCAATGAGCATGTTAGCGCCAGCTGGCTAAAGCTGGTTATCCTAATTTTTGGTGATTAACGAGTATGATCCGCTGGACTGTAGCTGAAAGGATGCTTTTTGTAGGTAGGTACTCCTTTCAGACGTATACAGCACAAGGCGGGGGGGTTGTTTCTAACAGTTACACAGCTGATAATGATTGCTTTTCTTTAATGAATATATGGTGACGGCCCAGGCCAGAAAAAGGCTAAGAATCAGTTAGTGACACAGAAAGCTATTCATGCACATTTCTCTGTGATGCAGTGTTTCCTGTAAATAGTGTCACTTTTTAAATGCACTTCAGAGGAAGAGATCAGTGACTTAAGCTAATTTTTAATCATTTTAGGGATAGCAAGATGAATATGGCTCTTGTTGCAGGACTTTCCTGCATTCACATCATGAGAGCCCCTTTATGCTTTACCAAATCTGAAGACTGTAGAGGCAGGAGAAGGAGCAGGGGAGGTGACACTGAAAATAAATAAATAAATAAATAAACAAAAGAATGAAAAATGGCAAATGTCCTGTGATTTTAGGGCAAAAATATTGTGTAAGTACAGTTCGGTAAAGAAGCACTGTGTACATGAAGTACCTTAATATTAAATAAAATATTAGAAACATAATATTCTGCAGGTGTGAGCTTTTATTTTGGCAAAAATGTGAAGTCAGAGAGAGCCTTCTAGTGTCACTGAGGTCAGGGTTGGCTTTAATTAAAATGACACCCTACGTGAAAAGGGCCCATGGTGCCCCTCGCTGCCCAACCTATATGACATATTCACACTATCTAGATTACGTCTTCATTTTTCTCACAGTTTGGCTTACTTTTCAATTTTTTTCCCTGCAGTTTTTCAATTGTTCATTAAACATGTTCTATCTATGCAAAACTATAATCTGATAACTGCAAGGGAAACAGCAGCATTAAGGCAGGGATCTGGGAGCCACAAGACCCCTAGACGCCATGGAGGTTCTAGATGCTCTGAGGTGCATTTCAGAGTTTTTTAAACAACCTTTTTCATTCAGTGATTCCCTGAACAAAAACATGATCAAAGAAAGAAATTTAGTCTTACTCTTTGACTTTTCTTTTTGCCTGCACCCTTTCAGCACACTCTAATTGACCAAGGCTACTCTGTAATAACTGCAATAGAAATAACTGTATTAGGTCAGGAGTCGTGGGCTTGCGAGGCTCCCAGAGGCCATGAGTTTTCTAGAAGCGCTGAGACACATTTTAGAGTTTTTAAACAACCTATTTGTCCAATGATTGTATGAACAAAAAATATGATCAAAGAAAAAAATGTAGTTATACTATTCAACTTTGCCTTTTCTTGCATGCTTTCAATACATTCTAACTGACTAAGACTATCCTGTAATAACTAAATTAGGCTGGGGGTCAGTGGTTGCTAGGCACCCAAAAGATATGCGGTTAAAGATGCTCTGAGGAGCATTTATAGCTTTTTTCCCCAATCTTTTGACCCAGTAATGGGCTTGAACAAAAATAATGCATTTGAAATTAAATTTAATACTAGCTTTTCATTTCAAGGAAGAAATAAGTCATGTCCAAGTTTTAATGTTCAAAGCTGACCAAACACAAGTTCACAATAGATTGAGAAGACAAATGCTTGTGAGGACACATATATCATATATGGAAATAGTACCTAACCCCAACCTCAGTATAGGTAGTTACTTTCTGTTTGTCCCCCTCTGGTGTTAAATTGAGATTCACATTAAGGCACACATGCCTAAAGTCATATTTCAAGCTGCTGCTGCTGTTATTGTCATATTGATATACAATATACCTCCTCATCCCTTACCCGAAAGGACAGACACCGTATGTGTACCTTTCTGATGTCAGACTGGGACAAAACTGAAAAAAAGCTAAAAGAACACAACATATTTGCTGTCAGACATATATAAACAGCTTCTTCTTCTCTTTCGGCTGTTCCCGTTAGGGGTCGCCAGATCGGATCATCTGTTTCCATTTCTTCCTGTCCTCTGCATCTTACTCTGTCACACCAACCACCTGCATGTCCTCTCTCACCACGTCCATAAACCTTATCTTAGACCTTCCTCTTTTCCTCTTACCTGGCAGTTCCATCCTTAGCATCCTTTTCCCAATATACCCAGCATCCCTCCTCAGCACATGTCCAAACCAACGCAATCTCACCTCTCTGACTTTGTCTCCAAACCGTCCAACCTGAGCTGACCCTCTAATATACTGATTCCTAATCCTGTCCATCCTTGTCACACCCAGTGCAAATCTTAACATCTTTAACTCTGCCACTTCCAGCTCTGACTCCTGCCTTTTTGTCAATGCCACCATCTCCAATCCATACAACATAGCTGGTCTGTATGTACATATATAAACAGCACATTTATTTATTCTCTGCAGATGTTTGATTATAAGGAAAATATAAACAAAAAGGATTACAATAATGTTTCTAGCTTGTTACTTCAAGATACAATGCTCCTGTACAAGTTAATAGTGATTCTGTGTGCTCCCCCCTGAAGTTTGAGAGAAAAGTTAATATACAAGTTAACAGTGATCCTGTGTGCTCCCCCCTGAAATCTGAGAGAAAAGTTAAAGAAATAATGGGCATAATGTCTACAGCTCAACACAAGATGTAGCTACCATTGAGGTGTGGGAGGAATGTTAAGGAAATAATCACATTGCCCCCCCAGTACAGAGACCTTCTGTATACATCTATGATCATGGCAGGTTTTTGACTAGGTGGGATTTGTGATTACAAAGTCCACATCAAAAACCACTTCTACAGCATTTTTATGTGTGGGCCCCCAGCCCCCTGAAGTTCTGAAGTCCTGGGTAATCTGTAGTGCATTTATCCTTTTTTAAATGCCTGTTAAACTTAGCAAGTAACAGTAGGGTCAGTTTCTTTCATCTAGACAACCCCCACAAAACAGTTATAGCCACTTCTATGTACAATCCAGATGTCTGAATGTGATAAAAAGGATGGCCATCTAATGCATTTCATGTTTGTTTCAAATAGTTGCCACACATTAAAATATTAACTGGTGCTTCGAATAATGACATTAGTCCTGCAAAACCAAAAATAATAAGCAAACAGTAGCAGACAGATTGTTATTTTCCTCCACAGAAGACAGCCACAGCAATTATACCTCTTCTGTCTGTGCATATCAGGTGTCCAGTGAAGCAGTTCATCTTACTTCTCACAAATGCACACTAGTCCTGCTATGCCAGACAATGACTGTTTGACTGATCAAATGAAAAGATGGTCAATTACTTGCATCCTGACAACCCCATCCCCAGCCAGCAGATACACCCATGATGCCTGATGGCTACAAAATATTATTTCACCTCTACTGTCCACACCAACAGTTTGCTACACATTTAAGTATTCTCATCCATGTTGCTCCACACAAATCACAAAGCCAGATTAATATTGCCAAAAACATCTGTTTGATCGTTGCCAGTATAATTGTAAAAAAAAACATATGGCTCCATTCCTTCCATTTCAACTGCTCACACAAATCACAAAGCAAGAACTATTGGCCAAAATATCTGTTTGATCACTGCTAGCATTATTGTAAAAACTGTAATAACACTCATCTCACCATGGCATTCCTCTCATCTCAACTGTCCACACAAATCACAAAGTTTGAAATATTGCCCTAAAAATATATTTGATTACCACCAGCATTATTGTAAAAATTGCAATAACACTCATCTCACCACGCCAGTCCTCACAAATCAACTCCATACAACACAAAGTCCAAAATATTGCCCAAAAAATATCAGGTTGATCACTGCCAGCATCACTGTAAAAATAGTAATAATACTTCTTCCATACCTGTGACTGCGGTGGTGGTGCTGCAGTAGCGTTGTCGCCTCACAGTTAGACATTGCCCATTCGATTCTCAGTTAGAGCGTCTTCTGTGTGGTGACATGCGTGAATGGGCGTTCCTTCGTTGAAGGTTGTGCGTTAGGCCCGGCAAGCCAACACGTAAAAATCTACTGCCAATCATTAGCAGACCGGAGTTCCGCTGTGGCGACCCCTAACCGGGAAAAGCGGAAAGACACAAACAAATACTTCTTCCATACCTCTCAAGTATACCTTTGAATGAGGAATGTTCCTCATTTTGAGTCTTAAAAAGTTAATGTTCCTTACCATTCCCTAATTCTACACCAGAAGAGACTATCACACATTTATTTTAACCATCCTCAGCTTAATCATTATAGTTGTTAGCAAGGTGTTAGTAGGTGTTACACATTTTTCCCATTTGTTGCACACAGTAGAGTTGGACGGTTGAGAGCTGTGCTTCTCTCATCGACACCCTGCCTTTCCCCTCTGCTCTGTCCATCATAAAAATAATGGAGGGGGAAAATCTACTTCAGTTTCAGGTGCCTTTGTTCCTATAGTTAAACTTTGCGAAGTCACAGCAGTATAAAACTCACAACATGAATATATAACATGACTTGAATCAAAATCATCTAGCACACCGCTCATCTGAAGCACTAATAATATTGCCCTAGGCAGTTGCCTAGTTCGGCTATATGTAAGACCATCCCTGTTTGAGGTGCTAGGGACATAGACAGAAAGAGAAAGCAGGGCTTATACGTGCTACTGCTTATAATTCTGATCTTGCAGTAATTTATAGCATAAAGATTAATGTACACAGCAGTATGAACAGAATTACAGTTAGGTGAGGATGAATGATAGCTTTAACAAAGGGTACATGTTTTACTTCAGGCAAGACTCACAAAGGTATTTGTTGATTGTGAGGAACTTCATGGATGCCTGGCTAATGGCATGTAGTGAATGATAAAAAGAAGAATTTTTTCCACACAAGTTCATCTCTGGTGAGTTTGGGGTTCTACATATCCCTGCTGCAGCGTGGCTTCCTTGAGCATATCTCCCCACCCCAATCCATGGGCTTATTTTCACTGCCTTACAGATGACTGGTCCTGGTACTTGTGGGGAATACAATTTTAGTAATTTCTCATAATGGAATGAGACTTGCCAAGTATATCACAGTTACCCAGATTCACAGATAACACACAAGCCTTGGAACCTGTTTGGAAATAACCATTAGGTGGAAGTGCTTGTTTGCACAAATGTAAGCCACTTGGAAATCACTAAAAGGGATTCTTATAATTTTGTAGGGTCTCCGATATTTTCCTTTTAAAATCAGAGAAACAATGAATTAGAAGTCACTAATGAAGACCAGTGAACCTGAGTTTAAAATTACCACCTCTGATCACTCGCTGAATAACTACTTGTGGTGAACAAAGTTCAGTAAGGAGCTACTGTCTTCGAGAAGATGAATGGCTGTTAAGTACGAACCTTCAAAATTTATCAGGACTTGTTTTCCGCCACGGCATATAACTAAAGGGAAGGTGATATGTTCCCAAGTTTAATAGTTAAGAATAAACAACAGTTTTATTTTACCACTTTAGTATGCTTTTAGGCATAATGCAGTCACAAGTTTTGCACAGACATACCTGTAAAATGCATACCTCTTTTCTTCTAAGAGCAAGAATTTCCTGATTTTGCAGCAAATATAGAACAGAAATAAAATGCTGGGTGAATAGGTGATTGCATATTTGGCTCCCTAAATGTGAACTAGTCTTAGTGATGGGGGGGCAGGGGGTGCAACTTTGGTGATGTCACAGTGATTGAATGAGACTCAGTGCTGTCACAACTGTACAATGATACTGTCCTGCAAAAGCTCTCCACTCTTGGGTCTCAGATATTGCCTATGTTAATAAATCCCTCAATTAATTTGGTAACACATTGTATTCATCTTATATATCAAAGATCTGGAATTCCCTTCTTATCCTTATTAGACAAACAGCTTCCACATACAACTTCAAATGTCACCTAGTGGATTTTGTAAAACATGTCTAGGTTTGTTCCTGATACTGTTCTCCTGTGTAACCTTGATATTTCTTGCTCTGTCATTGAACTCCACCACTCCTACCTTATCTCTTGATACTTGTACCTTATCATATTTTCAGCGTACTGCTCTCATCATAATTAAATTCTTACTAACTCATCAGCTCTCACTTCTACTCGATCCCTTGCTCGTTCCTCTTTTCTTTAATTCTTTCTACATTCCTTCTCTCTTTTATTCCTTTCACTTTTATTTCTTGCTTTCATTCTACCTCCCCGAGTATATCTCTCCTCTTTATTAACTTATATAGCTCTCCTTCACCCTTTCATCTCAGTCCTATTTTATCTGTTCTCTTCATTCTTAGCTCTCTCCTTCAACCTGCTAAACATCGCATTTCTCATCTTAAAAGTTGTTCTCTACTGTTACTGAGC
Organism: Protopterus annectens; assembly: GCF_019279795.1. Classification (NCBI taxonomy): domain Eukaryota; kingdom Metazoa; phylum Chordata; order Ceratodontiformes; family Protopteridae; genus Protopterus; species Protopterus annectens. The sequence goes on along the minus strand of NC_056740.1, from coordinate 336,556,806 downwards.
TTTGTATTGTTATTATTAATAATATTTAACATTAATACTTTGTAAACTTTGTTTAAATAGTGGTTCTTTTTTCTTGTTATTTGTACATGTATAATTGCTTAAACAATGTTTTTGATTTCTTCTTTACCTGTGTCAATTTACAGTTGTCAAATATATAATGTTGTTCTATGAGTATTAAATATTGTTTGAGCTTTTCTCACATACTCTCTGTTAAAAAGGGGTCTTGCAGGGCCCTGTCAATCTTGTTGGTAAACAAACATGAATAATTAAATAACTCCAAATATTCCACCTAGTGCTGTTGTGGAACGATAGAGGAATAATTTCTTTGCACAAATCTTAGTCCTTAGTAATCTTTCTAAGAGGGCGGCAGGTGTCTGTAAGGAAATGTGACTTCTTAAGAATGCTCTACACAAGGACTGAAGGCAGTAGACATAATTCTCATTTGCAAACAAAGTCCATGCTCCCATGTAAGCAAGGCATAACGTCACATATTAGATGATTCCATGAACTAATAGGAAGTAGCATCAACGATCAATTCATAGGTTCATAGGTCAGCACTAGGCAATCTGTCTGCAGACCATTTCAAGGTCAGAATTTCCCTCTAGGCTCATGGAGGGCATGACAGGATAAACCAGGAGAGAATTTGAAGCTGCCCAACCAATTATCTAGGTTTACCTTGAAGGTGACAAGAGTGCTACTCTGCTTGACATGTAGTGGACATTTGTTCCAGAGGTGATATTAGAGATGACAGATGAGTAGGATACAGCTGAAAGACTGAATGAGTTATTTATTTTATTATTCACAGAAAAAAATGATGGTAGGGAATAAAATAAATAAAACCTTGCTGAGGAAGACACAAAGGATGAGAGAGGGCATATAGAACAATAGAGATAGAAAGCATAGAAAAGTAACTGGCTAGATCTGGCTTGCAGGAAGATACCAAATAATTGGAATACAGCTCCTTATAGAAAAGGGGTGGGGTAGCAGGGATAAGTTAGTTCAAGCACCAAAAAGGAAATTGCCTAGGCTTAAAATAGCCTGCACGCAGCTTGCCTACTACTTACTTACAAACCTATATCAGTTACAGTTTGGTTAGTCTCAATATGGTAGCAGCAGAGGTGATGGAAAACATCCTAAGAGAAAGATTTGATACCTTCCTAAAACAGACTAAATTTCATAAATCGAATAAGCATAGCTTCACTGCCAAAAAGCAGAGTCATTCAAACTTCCAGTAGTTCTGCATCTGGATTACAGTACAGTTGGATGAGGGCATTAGTGGTTGTGGACGATGCCAGTTTCAGAAAGGCCACTGGCTCTGCAATGGATTGAAGACTACTTAATAAACTTGAAGGGTCAACAGTAGGGCAGAAACCTAAGAAATGAATTATGGGGGAATCAGGATGACCATCAGGAGATAAACTTCTTTTCCATCTAGATTCATCCTATGCAAACAATACAGCCAATACAAGCACAACTTTCGCAAGGAACACATTTACTTAATTATTACAAACATTTAGAGTATTATATGTTAACTCCTTGTTCTTTCCACGTGGTATGCCACCAGCTCAGCAGCAGACAGGAAGGCCCTTCAAAGGATCATTAACTCTGCCCGGAAAATCATTGGCTGCTCATTGACCCTCTCTGGAAGAACTTTTCAGCTCTCACCATCTCAGTAGGGCAACCAACATCTTGAAAGACCCTTCCCACCCTGGACATCAACTATTTGAACTTCTGCCTTCTGGCAGATGGTTCAGGTCCATTCCATCTCGGACAAACAGAGCCATACGTGAACTGAACAATGCTAAATACTCACACAGAGTACAGATAATAGTCATTTGCACTATGAGGCATACGTTTACATTCCTGTACACCTTACTTTATTCCTTTCATGTGCAATATACCAAAAGCAATAACTTAGTTGTTTACTGCATTGCATTATATTGTATTGTGTGGTATTGTATTGTATTGTATTGTATTGTATTTTCTTATTTACTCATTCATTATATGTGAATGATCCTTAGGAGGATTGCTACAAATGTCATTGTACTTGAGCAATGACAATAAAGGAATCTGATCTTATCTTTTCAAGGAAAACAAATGAGTTAAGGAATGTTTGAAAGAGAGAACTTAGAAGGTGGTAGTCATGTGGAGTTTTCCAGAAGAAGGGGAATGATGAGTGGAGTACCACAGAGGTTAGTCCTGGGATCAGTGGAGTGCAACAGAGGTTAGTCCTGGGATCAGTGGAGTGCAACAGAAGTTAGTTCTAGGGTCTACACTTTTCAACATATTCATTCCTGCCATGTACAGGGAGTAATAAACACACTAATTTGAACAGATGTCAGGAAAAAATCAAGGCAATAGTAGTGGATAGGGAAAAGCCTGAAAAGTGACCTGTAAGTAATTTATAGCTGAACAGAGAGGTGGTAACTGAAGTACATTGCAGACAAATGCAAGGTTATTCATTTTTGACTTAGTCCAAAGCTCACATGCAAGCTAGGAGATGCTAAACTATTTATTTATTAACTTGGTTTGTTGTTTGCTTTATTTGTTAAGCAGGTAAAAAAAATCTTTCCCAGACCCATTTTAGCCAAGATATGGATAACAAGGACATATCTATTCAATGAGCATGTTATAGCTATTACCTCTCACATCTGCCAATGGACTATATATATATATATATATATATATATATATATATATATATATATATATATACACCTCTCCTCATCTCAAACTGCAGTACTAGTTGGACAGATAATTTCTCATTTGAGCAAGTCCTGATTACTACAATAAAGAAATACTTGCACAATTTAAGCACACAACATTAGCACCAGACAATATTCCTGCATAATATATATCTTAAATTAAGAACAAATGGAATAAGCTATCCTGTCTTTGTATTAATCAATGGATCCTTACAAGAATATTCTTTTCCAAAAATATGGAAAACCTCTTAGATTGAACCAGTACATACAGAGGATAACTTCACTAACTGTCAAACTATTGACCTTGGGTAGTAGTCCCACCAGTCTCTAAAGTGCTTGAAAAATATGAACATCATAGATTAGTTTCCTCCTCACAACATGGCTTCTGGCCCCACCACAGCAGTGAAACTGCCCTACTGCACTTTCTTAACACAGTCAGGCAAAACAGAAATATGAGTAACCCTGTCTCCACCCTATTTCTGGACCTCCCAAAATTGTTTGATATCATATCTCACCTTCTCCTCAACAAGTTCTCACAACTAAGACTATGCAGAACCATAGAATGGTTTTCTAGGTGCCTCAATGGCCATAAACAATTTGTCAGATTGCAAGAGTCTTACCCTACTCATCTGCCACACCAAACAGAGGTGACATGGTCATCAATATCAGTACCCTTCTAATTTAATATATTCATAAATGACATGCACAAGGCAGCCGATCATGCGACAATCATACAATAAGTTGAAAACTCAACTCTTGTTTTCTCAGCCATAACATTACCTAAACTCCAAACAATCACCCAAGACTCATTCTCCTCTACTGAGACCTAGCTAGAAAGATCCCAACTATTCTTGAATTTCCAAGAAATTAAATTAATTACATTTACTTCCAGTAACCTCACACTAACTAGCACTACTCTAACAACACCAAAGTAGAATAAGTCACCCAAACCAATTTACTGGGTTTCATCATAGATGACATACTTAAGTTTGTGCTGTTGCCGCAAAAAACACCACATATTAAAGCTACTTTATAAAGCTAAGTCAAGCCATATCTCACTGAGCACAGCAGCAAGGTAACTGCAATACCCCTCATATGCATCTCCAGCTTTAAGTAATATTCAAACTACACTAATGAACAGCCTTAAACAATGCCATAATTAAATAAGTAAATTTGCATTCAACCTTCCATATTGAATCCATCACTGCATTCTCCTGCAGAACCTGAACTGTCTAAACTACCACACCAGATATCACATACGCAGCTCATAATGACACATAAAAAAATACTACACCATTACCAACCATCAGCAATACAATAAAATAGCACAAATTCAAAAGGAACCTTTGACAAAGAGCCAGAACATAATACAATCTACTCAGTAAACTATAGAATAGTATTTTCTTCGCCATCAGACATTTTAAGATCATCCTCAAACTACATCTAAATCACACTAGAATCTGCAAATGTTCTGAATCTCCAGGATTAAAAATATCCAAATACTCAAGATTTCTTCTTACTTACTAAACAATTTCTCTTCAAATGTTTTTTATGTCGTACTGAATTAAGTTTATTGAAATCCTCCCATGATAAACACAGGCATTACTGATCTTTCATCAGCTTACATATCAACATGAATATAGATGGACATCACATTTCTATAGCTTCCACATTTTTTAAATTCTCTACTGTCTAGTGATGTTATTCCATTTCTACTGATAATTTCCTGCTCCATTGATGTTCTGTAATGTGCACCAAATGTTACTTCTTGTTAAACTTTATATATTTTCATGGCATATCTGGCATTCCACCCTGTACTACATTTTGCATGTATTAAGAACCAGATACGATTTCACCAAATACAGCACTGATGGGTCTGCAATACAGATTTCCTGTTCAGTCTCTTTTAATGAATTTCAGCACTTTTTGTAGACCTTTCTTTAGAGTGTGTTTAAACTTTGTACAGCTACTGTTTTTGGAGCTATTTTTCCCAGGGGTGTGCTGAAAATGGACATTGTTTTGTTGAACTTTCCCAGTAAACAAAGCAAATCTATCAATCAATCTATTTATCTATATGTATCTATCTGTCTCTCTATCTTTTGATCCATCTGTCAGACTGTGTAGAATAACCAGTCAACCATTGCAGATAGACACCACCACTGCTTTCCTCATGTTTAAATGGTCCACCACCCCCAATGGACCTATTAAATAATTATTTCAGACATTTAAATAATACTCATTTGACTTTTGTATGATCCTAGGCAGAATTCTGTCCATTTCCAGAGACTTATCCTTCATAAGACTTACATACTCTCCCAAAGTAGCAAATTCCTTTCTCTTTCCTTGCTGAATAGAAGTGGAAAATAATTCAGTTAGACATTTTAGTTGCTACTTAGCCTTATTGTCTTTTATAGGCTCATAGGGTCATAGGAGGTTGCTAGGCTAATAGCCCTAAGGCCTTAACAAGCCTAGCCATGCAATACCCTTGTTCCCTAGTTCCCTGGTTAGATGGCCATTGTTAGAGCAAATCAGTGATTAACACTGACTGCCGCTGTCCATGAGGGATATAGGTGACGCCCTCACGGTGAATTTATGGTCTCCCATCCAGTTGTCAAGTTGCACTTAAATAGAGTCATTAAGGAGCTCTGCTTCATGTGAAGTGGGAGTTTATTCCAGAGGAGCATCAATCTCTGGGTGACACATCTGTCTCTCCAACATGTTCTGTTTATGTCACAGGCTAGGTTGAGATCCCTGGAGCAAGTGACTCTTGTCCCATTTGATTTGAATACATGTAGCATTTCAATTAGGGCAAGGTCATTGATCGCTCTGTAGGCCAGGCACAGGTCACCACTCAGCAGCCTGTAGGATACAGAGTACAGTGACAGGGCCTTCAGTCTTTCCATGTAGGTTGTGTTTTGGAGGCTCTCAATTTTCTTGGTTAGAAATCTCTGTGGTTTCTCCAGTTGTTACAGGTGTCTGGTGATGTACATGCAAAAAGGAGCATTGTACTGAATTAGTGGTCTGATGAAAGATGAGTATAGAGGAGTTATAACATTCTTAGTCTTGGATGTGATGCCCTTATTTATGAGATGGACAATGTAGAAGGCTTTCCTTATCACTGTGGAGACGTGGTGATTGAAGTTTAAATTGCTGTCCTTCCCAAGCCAGTTCAGCAATTTCTTTCCCTACCTTCATCTACATAACTGAAGAATGTTTTCTTTCCTCCTTTATTATCTGCTGCTAATATTTTATCCAATTCTAGTTTGTGTTTTTTGTATACTCTTACCTCATTCTGTCACCACGCCTGTGCCCTTTCACTCTGTCAAGAGCCATCTCATTCATTCTCCACCCAGGGCAAGTGCCCTAAAGTTCAGTTGTAACCCGACAGTGGCAAGAGCTTATCAGCCCATCTTCTGTCCAATGAAGGTGAAAGTCAGGGAACAGCAAGCGATCATTCATGTGAGCCTCCCACTCCTTGCCTAACTTCCACACTATAATAGTCCACAAGCAGTGGAAGTGCTGCTTTGAGAAGACTACCTAAAGCTGGACCTTCATCCATTTTATACCTGCCCTCTGGCTTTGCAGTACATAGGTTCATAGGTAGGTACTAAGCTATTGGCCCTAGGGCCTCTATAAGCCTAGCCAAAAAGGTACCCTGGCTTTTGCCACCCAAGAAAACTATTTTCCTGTGCCCCTGTCGAGCAGAGCCACAGAAGGGTGAATTTCCTATTTCCCATCCAATCATCAAGATTTTTCTTGAAGGGTGCTAATGAGGAGCTTTGTTTGATATAGATAGGTAGCTTGTTCCAGAGTATGGGAAGTCTCTGGGACAGGAATCTATCCCTTCAGCATGTTCTGTTTATTGTGATGAAAAGGTTTAGGTCCCTAGAGCGTGTAGATCGGAGGGATTGGGATTTCTTTAAGTGGAGCATGTCCAACAGCTCTGGGTTTGACATAGCTTTGTATGTTGGGTAGAGATCACCTCTGAATAGGCGATATGCAAAGGAGTAAAGCTGGAGTTTTTTGAGTAGGGCATCTGTTTGAGGCCAGTAATCCTCTTTGTGAGGTATTTCTGCGGCCTTTCCAATTGTTGTAGATGTCTTGTGAGGTACATACCAAAAGTGGCGTTGTATTCTATAATGGGTCTAATGAGTGATGAATAGAGGGGAACACTGACCTCTTTTTTCCTGGATGAGAAATCTTTTGTGATGAGGTGTGCCACGTAGAAGGATTTCCTGACTAATGTGGCAATGTGATTATCAAAGGAGAGACTACTGTCCACCTGTTTCCCAAGGTCTCTTTTCATACTTTCGGTGTTAAGTAGACTACCGCCTATGTGGTAGTTCATGGGTACAGAGTTTTTACCAAAGAGGATGACAATGCACTTTTTGGCATTGAGCTTGAGGCCATGGCTTTGACACCAGGCATCTGTCTCAGTGAGGCCCTTTTATAGGATGTCTACATCATTAGGAGTTTTGATTATGGCTCCTAATTTGCAGTCATCTGCAAACTTCATTAGCCAAAGACCTTCTGTGTTAGCCTGTACTTCAAAGAAGTAGATACCAAACAGGAGAGGACCCAGGACTGAACCCTGTGGTACTCCATTTGTCACTGGTCTGAAGTCGGATTTGGAGTCTGCTACTTTCACAGTGTGGGTTCTGTCTGTGAGCCAGTTGGCAACCCATCTTGTGACATAGGGAGTTATACTTAGTTTAGTGAGTTTATCTATAATTCCAGAGTGGGGGATGGTGTTGAAAGCCTTGGCGAGATCTAGACAGGCTGTGTGAACCACCTTACCCTCATCTACGGCTTTGGTGACTGCTTCAAAGAAGTCTATCAGGTTTGGGAGACATGATATGACTTTTACAAACCCAAACTGGGTGGGGTACAGAGTTTGGAGATTACCAATGTTTTTGTTTTTAAGTTCCATGATGATACATTCCATGGCCTTGCAGACCAGGCTCATCAGACTAATGGGACAGTAGTTCCCGGGGTCAGTGGTGACTCCCCCTTTGTGGAGTAGGATAACTGTCCCTTTGCACCATTCAGTGGGCACAAAGCCTGAGGAGAGGCTATGACTGAACATAGTACTTAGGTGGGATGCCAGTTCATTCTGTAGTTCATGTAGAATGCAGCCTGGGATGTTGTCAGGTCCCATGGATGCTGTGTTCTTGGCTTTGGAGAGTGTGGTTTTTACCTGTACAGCCGTGATTACAGGAACTTTGCATTCTTCCGGTATAAAGATGGACCCTTTAGGGGGTGGGAGGGGGGTAAAGTTAGCACTGAACCTATCTGCTAGGATGTTGGCAATATCAGTTGGTTTTGTATATTTAGTGACATTGTGCTGTAACTCAGAGCAGATCTGAATGTTGCCATTGAAATTCTTGACATAACTATAGAATGCTTTGTGGTTGTCTTTAGAATCAGTGGAGATTTTGTTTTCATACTAGCTTTGGAGGATTTTATGAGGGATCTCAGCTTCTTACTGAAGCTGACCAGGGAGTTCCTCCAATCATGGGATTTTACTCTTTTTTTGCAACAATTTCTTTCTTCTGTTGTAGAGTTTGTTTATGGCAGGGGACCACCAGATTGGCTTCCTTTTTTTTTGGAGGATAGCATCTTGGTTCGGTTAGGGATAGCATGATCCATGCGCTCATAAGTACTTATAAAGTGCATTTGTGTAGGATTCAACAGTCGTACCTCTCTTGTCCATCTGCATGGGTATTGTGAAGTTTGTCAGTTCTGTCTTGAGAAGCATGAAGTTGGCTGTGGAGAAATTTTTTATGGAGGTTTCCCTAATGGGGGTGGGGTGGGGGGTGGGATGGGGATGTCTAGGGTGATTAGCTTGTGGTCGGATCTGACCAACGAGGAATTGACCTCTGGTGTGGAACACTGGTCACCCATGTTGGTAATGATCAGGTCTAGGATACTGCTGCCCCTGGTGGAGGTATGGATAAGCTGATCCAAGGGATTGGAATTTATGAATTCCAGAAAATGTTGAGCAAAAGAGTTGGTACATGAGTAGTTTTCCCAGTTAATGGTGGGGTAGTTGAAATCGACCATTATTAGGGTGTTGGGTTGTACCCGAATATTTTCCAGTGTATCAAGAAATGAGGAGTGGGAATCCTGGGGAACAGTGGGGGATCTGTAGCAAGCTACAATTTGGATTGCGGTCTTGCCCAGAGTTAGTTGCACTTGGATAATCTCGGATGCATTATGCCGAACAACTAGCTTGGAGGTGTGTATATCCTTAATGAATATGTACACGCCTACGCCTTTAGTGTTTTGGTCCAGGTTAGGTGGCCGAAAGGTGTGGAATGAATTATAGCCTGGTAATGCAGGGGTGCTGCCTCGAGTGAGTGCATTTTGAGGTTTAGACGTCTAGCATTGAGTAGCATTACCCTCAGATTTTGCTTGCTTGTACCTGTTACAGTGGTGAATTTGTCCTTTGAACCTTGCCTAAAAAAGGCACTATAGGGGTGGCAAAAGCCTTAGCCAGTGTCCGGTATCCCAAAGGCGACAGGTGCAGGCCATCTCTGGCAAAGCATCTTGGTCTGTCGATCATGTCATCCCAGGCAGATACTGGATTCCCTTACCTCTTCATCTGAGGTTTGCCATGCAGATGGTCTAGACACCTCCATCTCTCAATATAAGTGACCCAGTGTCAGCCACTTACTCCTATCCTGTCCACCTGGCCCATCCAGTATCCAAAACACTAATCAAATTTGAGTTTGCACTTCTGCTGCTACATTCTCTGATAATGTCTCACTGTCTATACCTTTAAAATGGGGGTTACCTCTGTTTATTTTAAACCTGCACGTGTTGCATAGGTATGCTGGGGTAGAATAATGAATGCATTCCTTATCGGTTGCACAACATTGTGGATGGAATAGTGCTGTACCTTGTGAGCATTATATGCACTAACAATCTTATACTTGTTTGAAAATATCAGCAGAATAATTCATACTTAACACTAGTCTTTTTTTTTTTTTTAGCTCCCCTCAGACCTCATTGATACTGGCCCAGTCCCCGGTGCCCCACATCCAATCTGAGCCTACCAGTTTTCTTCTACCCCCCCCCCCAGACTTGTTGTGGTGTTTCTGGGTCTGGTCGTGGATCTTAAGGGTGTTATGTAGGCTTGGCCATCTGTGCTTCCATCTGGTGTTTTTTTGTTTTTTTACTTCATATGCTATACCCACTTTTCACTTTCTCCACCCCCTATGCTTACTGGTTGTATCCAAGGTCATATCCCCTCTTTGGACCATGCCTCCCCTTTAAGCAGCATAACAACCAAGTACCCTCTTCCCAGAATGGGCATGCCCATCGCTCCCTGCTGCTCTGTCTAATTGAACCCTGGTCAGCTAGGCTGTAGTTTGGGCTTTATCCCTGTATGCCACAGGGGTGGCCTTAGTCTGCTTTAGTATTGTCAAAAACAAGCCTTTTGACTTAATGGTGTCCATTATGTTGCTGGTTGCATATTTACAGCTTTACACATTAGGGTGACAACCTTCTCATCTGTTGCATTTTGGTGTTTCTGCTTATGTAGCGGGGGATTTCTGTATGCTAACAGTACTGCAAGAAATTTAAGATTCCACTAACACCATCTACCCTTTGTGAATCCATACTGCATATCATGTACAGTTCTTTTTGTTTTGAAAAATATTGTTATATTTATATTGCTCTCCACTGTGTCTCATTATATATGCATCATGATTTTAGTTGTATAAGTTATATATATATAATGTTATATACGTTTTTTAAACACTCTAATTATATACACAATTAGAATGTTGACATTAAGAGTGTTTTTTGCATGTACCTCCATATAGAGATCAATTTATTCTAATGCTTGTTTCATAAATTATCATCTTCCATAAACAAGTAATACCATATGCACTTCGTTGCTTTAAATACACGCAATGTTTCATTATAGCACATTGTTTTTAGTCTTTTGAGTATGTGTCTATGGAAGTTATCACACATACTTTATAAAAATTTTTATGATTCCATTTTAATAATCTTTATTTTAAATAAAATATATATTTTTTAAAAAAATTTTTTAGGTTTGATAATATTAAGGATTACTCCTTTAAAATTCAAGTTTCTTGTGACAACATAGTAGTCAAGATGCATCGCATAGCAGTGATGCTTTAAACTTTTCCGAACAGGAACTTTTTGCACATAACATTACAATGCAGCAGTTGCAGAACATATTAATGATGCAACTAGGGATAATAATGTTACCTGAGCAAATGAACTGAAGTGCAATGTTTATTTATGTATCCGTTTATTTATCTGTATCCAACAATAATTACTTTGTCGTTGGAATAATGCTGAAAGTGTTTTAAAAACTTTACGACCCTATATGAATATGTTTTGGTCGTTGTTTTTGGTTTGTTTTCTATTTTGCAACCAGGATTTTACATTTGCTTGTTTATCCATGAAACTAACACAAGAATTTATAAGTTTTGGGTTTAATGACGTTTTGGAATGTCCTTATATTTTCTAGATGTGTAATAGTGATAGCTTAGTCATTTTAAGAGATGGATTTCTTAATTGTTATATTAATTGAATTATTGCTTTTGTTAATGAGACATTGGCCCGCCAAAATCCATTTAAATAGAAGCTATTTTTTGCTATAAACTGTATCTGATGAAGCGTAGTCAATCTACGTGAAAGCGCTCATTCCTTGTTCCCAATAAAGAAGTATTCCTATATTGAAGACGGAGTTTGTTCCTGTGGTGATTTTTCCTGTGGCGATTCCTTCTGTTCTTTATGCAGTGCACCATCTACCCTTTGTGAATCCATACTGCATATCATGTACAGTTCTTTTTGTTTTGAAAAATATTGTTTTCTAAAATGGAAGTCAGAATACGTGTGTCTGTAGATGTGGGCATAGTGTTCCATATTTTAGCTATGGGGTGAGAAGACAGTGACCTGCTGATTTAGCTGGTTTATGAACAGGGAGATGAACTTGGTTATTTGATCACAGAGGACATTTAGGGGAATGTTTTAGTAGTATAGCATTTAAGGCTCGGCAGGTGGCTGGGTAATGAATCATTTTATGTGTGGTGAATAAACTGCAGCAGGGCTAACCACTGGCAGTGTAAACCTTGTTTCAAGCTGATTTGTCACTGTTGAAGTGACAACCCGACCCTGTGTGCAAAAATGGGAAAAGGGGTTTTGGATGGATGGATGGATGGATTAGCTGCATATATTTTAGGTATTTGGGTAGTTCTAGCCAGTTAAGTGTTTTCAATGCAGTGCAATTGTGGGTATGGCAGTGAGAATTTGATGCAAATCTGGCTATTTTATTGTAACATTGTTCAAGTTTTTGAGTAAGTGAGATTTGAAGATTAGTGAAGATGGGGGCTCCATAAAGAAGAGAAGGCAAAAGATAACTATTTGCAAGGGTGTATATGGATGAGGAGTTGAGGAAGTTTCTAGCTCTGTAGAGTAAGCCTAGTTTTTGGTGTGTTTTTTGATGGCATTTTGTATGTATAAATCAAGTTTAAGGTAGTCGTCTATGGTCATGCCTAATAGTTTTGTATTAGTTACCACTTCTATAGTGGTATTATTGAGGGATTATATTTTAAAGTTGTGTTTTTCATGAGACAGAGATTTAGGATAGAAAAGTTAAAGTTTGGTTTTCTTTAGGTGAAGCAGGAGATGGGTGTTTTTAACCATTTATCAGTGAGAGTGAGGAATTCTCCCTTTGTGTAATTTGGTTGAGGTGAGTATGGTTGTTGGAAGTACATATAAGTGCTGAGTCATCAGCATACTGTATGAGACAAGGGGTCTATATTAGAATATCGAAAGATGTAAACACCGAATGTTTAAATGTCAAACTGTATTCAGTGAAAGCTGAAAATATCGAAGCAACAGAAAACCGAATTTTTTCCTAGGGAAAGAATTTGGTTGTCCATTTCTGTTGCTTCGGTATTTTCAGCACTGTGGTGGAAAGTTACGGGTTGGGTTCAGGTAAGTGTGCGACTGAGTGTGGATTAGGTTAGTTAGGGTTAGGGTGCGGGTTAGGTATGTGTGCGATTGTGTGGATGTGAGGGTTAGGGTGGGTTAGGTGAGTTAGGGTTAGGGCACAGGTCAGGTAAGTGTGCGATTGTGTGGACGTGAGGGTTAGGGCGGGATAGATGAGTTAGGGTTAGGGCGCGGGTGAGTGTGCGATAGTGACGGACCTTAGGGTTAGGGTTTGGGTTAAGGTAAGTGGATAGTTAGTGGTGTGTGTATAGTTTAGTGTAGGGTTAGGTGTAAGATTTTAGGTGTATGTGTGTGGATTGCTGTTTGTTTGGTGTGCTTGTGTTGTGTGTATGTGTTTTGGAACAGCAAATGTTTTCCCTAGGAAAAAATTCGCTGTTCTGTATGTTTGTTGTTTTCAGCTTTCGCTGAATACAGTTCGACATTTAAACATTTGGTGTTTACATCTTTCGATATTCTAATATAGACCCGAGACAAGCATGTTGTGTGCAAGTGCAAAGAGAATTTGTAAGGATATTAAAGAGGAGAGGACCAAGGACTGATCCTTGTGGGATGCCAGTGTCGACAAGGAGAAAAGGGGAGAGCACTGATTTCCATTTTACTGATTGGCATCTATCAGTGAGATAACTCGTGAACCCGTTTAGGGTGTTTGGTGTTAGACCTAAGGCTGACATTTGCTCTAGTAGTTTAGTATGTCTGACTGTATCAAAGACCTTTGATAGGTCAAGGAATATGTCAGAGACAAGTTGACCGCTATCTCTGCCTTTGTTCACTGTATCTGTGAAAGCTATAAGATATTTATTTGTGCTATGGGAGGGTCAAAAACCATGCTGGGTTTCAGTTTTTCTTGGTTGAGGTATTGTATTTTTTTTTTTGTAGATACATTTTTCTCAGATTTTAGAGAAGGTGGATATGGTAGTTACTTGTCTGAAATTAGTGATGTCTGTAGAAGTACCACCTTTATGGAGGGGAATTATATGTTTTTTTTTTTCCAGATTTTGAGGAGATAGTTTTCCTGTATGGCTCTATTTATGAGTATGGATATGGGATAACATATGCTGCTTGCTGTTATTTTTGGGAATTCACTAGGTAGATTATCTGCAGAGACAGCAGATTTTTAGTTTGCTTAAGAGTTTTTTTATATAGGCTGTAGATACTGGTTGAAGTGTAAATGAGGAGGTAATAGTTATTTGTTGTTTGTGATCTGGAGTTGTTGTTGTCTTTCGGCTTTTCCCGGTTAGGGGTTGCCACAGCGATACTCTGGTCTGCTAATGATTGGCTGTAGATTTTCACGAACGCTGAGGTGCCAGCTCGACGTTCAACCTTCAACAAAGGCACGCCCATTCACGCATGTCTTTCGAACGCTCACCCAACCGAGGGGGAGGAGATGCAGACTCCACACAGAAGGCACTCCCACCACTCCAGCCGAGAATCGAATGGGAGAACCTCTTGCTGTGAGGCAGCAACACTACTGCTGCACCACCGTGGATGTTCGTTTGTGATCTGCAGTACTATGACTAAATTGTTTTGTAATAGATGCTATGCTGTCTACAAAGTAATTTTAGCCTACATATTGAAGTTTTAGTCTACAAGGTGCAATAAATTTAAGTATTTTATGTCTCAATTAATTTTATAAGTATGTTGAAGTTTTTATAATATTAATGATACAAAAGTGCAAAATATACAAGGGAACATTGTGGTATTATTTACTTATTTATTTATTATTTGTTATTTACTGTTTTTGTTATTGGGGTAGAGTAGTGGTCAACTCTGATCAATTTCAGTCTCAGCCTGGAGACAATGATATGGCCACTCTATACGGAGTACAAAATAACAAATCATGAAGTAACAGTGAATAAAATACAAAGAATGTGCAATACTAAGAATGCAAAGTACATCATTCAGTGAAGTAAGAGGATAAAAATGCACTGATATCAATATACAAGTACAAAGCTGACTTTACATTTAGTACGACAGGGTTATAGATAGATAGGTAGACAGCTAGAAAGATAGATAAATCTGAGTTGGGAGAATTGAAGGGATGAAAACTAGTGTAGTAGAGATAAAAGCTGAGTTAGGTTATGTTGCCTGTTGGGTTGCAGGAACATTTAGCTTGATTAAATAGATGAGATTTTAGAAGTCAACGGAATGCGGGTTAATATGAAGTGTCTTTAGGTTCGAGTGGGAAGGACTCACATAGTTTGGGACCAAGAACTGAGAATGTATGGTCACACATACCTGTCAAATGTACATATTTTCGCAGAATGCCCAGATTTTTGCCTTATATTTTTTGTCCATTTTTCATAAAATTGTGTTTTTTCTGGCAAATTAGTAGCAAATCATTAAAGACTGAAGTTAGAAAATAATAACAGAGATTTGAGTTTCAGACTTCATACCCTTTAGAAAATTCATGCTAGTGTAAAACCTGTTATTCTATCAACTTAGTAAGTTTTTAAGAGCAATATTTAAAATTGTCCCTATTTTTGGGCCTTTGTCACACTTTTATTTATAGCTTTGTCCAGATTTCTTGCTGTAAGAGGTTGAGAGGTATGATGGTCAGAGACATGAAGTTTGGAAAGTGGGATTTGTGTTAAAAGACCAGTATGATTCAGGTTTCTGAGGCTGTATGTGAGGACTTGTCTTATTAGATTATTTATTTATTAAACAGAGCTATAGGAAGAACAGGGTGAAAGGGGTAGCTGCCCCAGGTGAGAATTTGTAGGGGAGTGTAAAAGAGTTTGACTGATTACAAGCTGTCATTAAGTGACCATAAAACTGTTATTTTGTTTCAGATGTAGCATCACATACTAGGCTACTACAGGATAATGTGCTGCCTTGTTAAAAAAAAAAACATCATGACAATTTACAAGCTGTAAATAACCAATCACTCACAGGCGGTGGGAAAGTGCCAAATGTGTGTGTTGTCCAGGGCACCTAACTCCTTTGGTACAGCTCTGGATTTATGATCTTATGTAGTCTGATGTAAGATATGAAAATGCACATCTTGAAGTTAAACTCATTAAAAAACAACAGTATTGATCTAACATAGGGTTGCTCATGTTTTTAGTTTTGTTAGTCTCAAGAGCCAGGTTTCTACATGCGTTTTTTATGTTCATTAATTTGTTTGATATATGTTAGTACTGAAGTGAGGGTTATTTTTTTTTTTTAATTTTTATTTAACATTTGTTTATGGGGAAAGTCCGACTTGGAACAAAGCCAATTTTCAGAGGCTATGATAGGATTTATTAGTTTTATAGTTTATTATTATTAATAGTTAGTTTAAGCTTACTTGATTTAGATAAATTAAAACTGGGTTTGTGTTGTGTATAACATTATTTTCTGATAGGTTAGTTGGAGTAAGTATTTTGTTTTACATTCTAATTGTTTCTTTTATTATTTTAAGAATAATGCACTTCATTTTTATCAGGTTAATTTAGGTGGATAGTAGCTTTTGAAGATGTTATGTGACTGTATTTTGTGCTTGTAGTATTGTGAAGTTACTTTTACACTGAAGTGAATGTGAAATGTCAGTGTTTCCATTTATTTATATCTCATTTGTGTTTTTTTTTTTTCTTTTGAACTAAGAGCATATTTGGGTTTAGTGTTGTTTAGGTGGGTTAAGGTAGTTTGGAGTTGTGTCTGTGTCTTTGTGCAGTGTGAGCAGTGTGCAAATATTGTTTTTAGCAAGCAACATAAATACAGCAGGTTTAGGGATTGAAGCTTCTAAATATGTTTAAGAAATCTATAGAGTGCTGTAAAGAAAAATCTTGGGATAGAGGCTTCTAAATATTTTAAGAAATCTATAAAGGATTGCAAATCAGTTTATTTCAGAGAAGGAGCTGTATATGAACAAATGGGTACAATTTGACAAGTCATCGAGAATGACTCAGAGGAACTATGCACGCATTCTTCCACTGATAAGTTTCAGAATGCATGACACATTCCACAAAATATGTTAGAGTCACTAACACTGGGAGACTTCAGTGAGAGTAAAATAAATATATTTTCTTTAGCTGGATATGGACTGCCTAGGTAGGCCTAAACTATTCTTACCTACTGCCACTTTTGTGTTTTGGTGTAAAGAGTTCTTTATCTGCCACAAAAGTACGTTAATGTGTCCCTAAGAATTACAGGTATAGAGCTCTGTGGAACTTAAGCATTTACTTTTTAAACCTTCTAAAGCTCAGAAGGGCAGCTGCAGGCTGGACGAGAGTTTATTTAACTAGGAGCTTACATTACGGAACTGATTGGACCTGTTGTAAAGATAAACTGGGAGGGATGGTTGATGTTAGGCTAGGTAGATATAGCTGGGCTGCTGATTCTCATGTATCTTTTCTGTTTGGAAAGTGTATATGATCGCAGCCATGGGAGATATGACATCTCCCATTTCCAATCACAGTAACCCCTTCCATTTAGAAACTGTACTGTTTATTTTCTAAGTAGCTTAACTCAGTTGGAGATTAAAGCTGAAGATGTTACAGATGGACTTGATGAAAGCTGCAAAAATGAGGTCAAATGGAAATAAGTTTTTAAATTATATTAATATTATCTGGTAGATGCCACAGAAGCTAGAGAACTAAAACCCAATCAACTAAACATTTCAGGTCTGTCATTAAACCATCACATGGTAGTCTATAGTTATAAAACAGTCTCCAGTAGGAGAAGAGAAATAACAGCTTTATTCTGACACCACTTCTTATCTCTATTTGCAGGAATGCATCCTGTCAGGAATTATGTCAGTGAGTGGGAAAAAGGTACTCCATATGGACCGAAACTCATATTATGGAGGAGAAAGTGCTTCTGTTACACCTCTAGAAGATGTGAGTACACATTCAAAGTCATAGTAACATAAAAGAGATGGTACATTAAACCAATATACTAGCATAACATTCAGAAGACCTGTCAGTCAAAAAACAAACCTAGTTCTGGTACCAAAGGAAGTCTAATGCTGGAAGAGTCCATTTTCTAAAATTATGGTATTTAGCATCTGTTAGATAAGCTGATATAAGTGTTCTCCTATCTCTGTACTGCCCCCATTTATGAAATGATAGAATTTGCCAGAATGGAAGATATTATAGACATATTTTAGTACCCAGCATGCACTTCATTTGCACTTCATGTCTACAGCTACCATATATTAACTGATGCATGCTGTTTCATGTATATGGCCCTTCCATTTTAGAAAATGCCAGCATGACCTTAAAAACCTGAAGCACATTACCAAGTAAGGACTTTTATTTTGTTTTGTTTTTTTTGCTACCCCATTGCTGACCATAGTGTACGCCAGCCAACATCCGTGCCAGTTACCACCAATGCACATCAGTTTTAAAATGGGGGTGGGACACGCCCCTGCACCCAAGCCTAAATCCACCACTGGCATCTGTACCTTCTCTGTAGTTTAGAATCAGGAAGTAAGACAATAACAGCTCCATACTTGTCCATCCTCTCGACTATTACATGATCTTGGTTCTGAGAATGTGGATTGATACCTTTTTATTTTCTTTCCCACTAGCTCAGGATGGCTAAGGTAAGGGAAAAGATGTTGCTTTGCATGTCATTTTAATTCAGCTCTTTAGATTTTTTAGGAGCAGATGAATAAGAACTTAAGTTGTGTTGTTTAGACTGCTGACATCATTTGTGGCATCATTCCAGACCAGCAAAGTGCA